>NC_080552.1:13673354-13735854 GCF_028640845.1 Ahaetulla prasina
TTTCTTTTTTATTTCCTTCCTTTCTTCCCTCTCTTTTTCTCTTTCTTGTTCTCCCTCTTTCTGCTTTCCTCCCTCCATCCCTTCGCTAGGAAATATAGAGGTTGTGATTTTTTTTAAAAAAAAATCAATTGAGTAGTTTTTACTAGTCTCTCTATGGCTAATGCCATGACCCAGGAAATCCAGTTTCTAATATCCCAAAAATCAGAGCAACCCAATCTGTTGATTTATGGACCTCTTCAGAAATAGCCAAAAATCATGGTGTTGACTGCATGGTCTCCAATCTAGTCATCTTCACATTTTTTCTTTATTTTCCTCTTGCAAATGTCCCTGCTGTACATATTTGAAAAGTCTATATACATTGTTCAGCAGCTCCATATGGAACTCCAGCTTCATCACCTTACCTGATACGTTGGCCAGCATTTGATGCTTGATGCCTAAACTTAAGAAGATCCCTACGTGCAGTGGCCAATATCATTGAGAGGTGCATTGAGCCACGGTGGCGCAGTGGTTAGAATGCAGTATTGCAGGCTAATTCTGCTGACTGCCGATCGTCTGCAATTTGGCAGTTCAAATCTCACCAGGCTCAAGGTTGACTCAGCCTTCTGTCCTTCTAAGGTCGGTAAAAGGAGAGCCCAGATTGTTGGGGGCAAGAGGCTGACTCTGTAAACCACTTAGAGAAGGTTGTAAAAGCACTGTGAAGTAGTATATAAGTCTTAAGTGCTATTGCTCTTCCTTTTCTCCTTCCTTCCTTCCTTCCTTCCTTCCTTCCTTCCTTCCTTCCTTCCTTTATTAAGGAATAAATTTTTAATTATTGTGTGTATTTATATTTTATCTGCCTGTTCACCGCCCTAAGTCCTTCGGGAGAAGGGCGGTATACAAATTAAATTATTATTATTATTATTATTATTATTATTATTATTATTATTATTATTATTATTATTATTATTATTATTATTATTATTATTATTCCTTCCTTCTGAACCAGCCTTTCATTCTTCTGAGGTCGGTAAAATGAGGGGCCAGATTGTTGGGGGCAAATAGGCGGACTCTGTAGGCGGGCTGTAAAAGCATTATGAAGCGGTATATAAGTCTAAGGGCTATTGCTTTCTGTGCTGTTTTCTGTTTAATTAGAACAGGGGCAAAATTGTTTGCAAAAAACCCCGAGGGAAACCATTATGTGTGGTGTGTGGGTGAGTGTATACAGTATGTATGTGTATATATGTGTGTTGTGTATATATGTATCATGTATGCATTTCTTTGTTTGATTGACTATATCCCGCCTTTATTATTTTTACAAACAACTTCAAGGCAGCAAACAACATATCCAACTTTTTTCCTTGTATTTTCCCCCACAAAAACAATCCTGTGAGGTGGGTTGGGGAGAGAGAGAGAGAGAGAGACAGGGGTTGGCCCAAAGTCACCCAACTGGCTTTCACAGCTAAGACGAGACTTGAACTCACAGCCTCTGGCTTTCTAGCCTGGTGCTTTAACTACTAAACCAAACGGGCTCCTTATGGGCTGGGAAAACAACCCTTCACTTCAAGGGAGCCCACAAGTACAACAAATATCCATCCATATTAGGACCCCCTTGCACAAATTTTGTATATTTATACCCTGGTCCCCAGCCAGAAGCTTATTACAATCCAGTAACATAAAATATATATACCACATTAATAAACAGAGCCATAAAACATATCCCGACGATGAGACTAAAGCAACAACTCAACAGATCCTGAAAAATATTGTCAGCTCTAGTGAACAAACTATAAAAGCTTTCCTTAAAAGGATCAGGATATCAATTGCCGGCTTTTGTACAGTAAGCATAGTCAAGGGGTGGGTAGCGATGGCGCTACTGAACAAGAGACAAGACGGCTCATCTTTTTTTCTTAATTTTAATTTTAATCTTTTTCCTTTAACATCCATAGCTGCTTGGTAAACGGTGTATTATCCAGGTCAATTTACTTTAGACATAATAATGATGATGATGATACTATTTACACCAGGAATAAAATGCTACTGGTTCAGACTGGTTCGGCCGAACCAGTAGCGACGGCAGGTGGTTCGGAGAACCAGTAGCGACGGCAGGTGGTTCGGAGAACCAGTAGCGACGGCAGCGCAAGGCTCCGCCCACCCACCCGGTTGTCATTACTTCCTGGATTTAACCAGGAAGTAACCTGTTTTTTACCCTCTGCGCATGCGCAGAAGGCGCATGCACTTCCGAACCGGTAGGGAAGGTAAGTGGATTTCACCCCTGATTTATGCATACATAGTAATAATCTTTCAACTTCTGATATTTACGTATAAAGGTAAAGGTTCCCCTCGCAAATATGTGCTAGTCGTTCCCGACTCTAGAGGGCGGGTGCTCATCTCCGTTTCAAAGCCAAAGAGCCAGCACTGTCTGAAGACATCTCCATAGTCATGTGGCCGGCATGACTCAATGCCAAAGGCGCACGGAACGCTGTTCCCTTCCCACCAAAGGTGGTCCCTATTTTTCTACTTGCCTTTTTTTTTACATGCTTTCGAACTGCTAGGTTGGCAGAAGCTGGGACAAGGAACAGGAGCTCACCCCGTTATGTAGCACTAGGGATTCAAACCTTTTGATTGAATCTTAGCCACTGAGTTACCGCATCCCTATGCGGTATTTACATATACATGGTAATAATAATGTAATGTATCATGTAGCAGTATACCTAGTGGTATTTTCCCAATTTCTAATTTCTACTTCTATTTTCTAACCATTAGTAAAACAAATCCCGTATTAAGAAGTATTCTGTTATCTATCCATCATCTCTTGCCCTTTTTAGTATTTTGACTCTTATTGACTTTTTAACAAATCTCGCATGTTCCTCTCCTGGGACCTTACATCTCCTTACAACACTTATTCATCCTTTTTTCTGTGATGCAATGGGCGTGACCTCTGTGGCCATCGTGTCTTCTTAAAACACTTCCCAGAGGTTGCAAGGAAGGAAAGATGTGGGAACAACAGTTCCTGAGAGGCAAAATGAGCTGCTGAAGAGTGAGACAGTGTCTCTCAGATGCTCTTGAGAAACTCAGGAGTTGATAAACAGAATAATAGAATAACAGAGTTGGAAGGGACATAACATAACATAACATAATATCAGAGTTGGAAGGGACCTTGGAGGCCTTCTAGTCCAACCCCCTGCCCAGGCAGGAAACCCTACACCATCTCAGTCAGATGGTTATCCAACATTTTCTTAAAAATTTCCAGTGTTGGAGCATTCACAACTTCTGCAGGCAAGTCGTTCCACTTATTAATTGTTCTAACTGTCAGGAAATTTCTCCTTAGTTCTAAGTTGCTTCTTTCTTTGATCAGTTTCCACCCATTGCTTCTTGTTCTACCCTCAGGTGCTTTGGTGAACAGCCCGACTCCCTCTTCTTTGTGGCAGCCCCTAAGATATTGGAACACAGCTATCATGTCTCCCCTAGTCCTTTTTTTCGTTAAACTAGACATACCCAGTTCCTGCAACCGTTCTTCATATGTTTTATCCTCCAGTCCCCTAATCATCTTTGTTGCTCTTCTCTGCACTCTTTCTAGAGTCTCAACATCTTTTTTACATTGTGGTGACCAAAACTAAATGCAATATTCCAAGTGCAGCCTTACCAAGGCATTATAAAGTGGCACTAACACTTCACGTGATCTTGATTCTATCCCTCTGTTTATGCAGCCCAGAACTGTGTTGGCTTTTTTAACAGCTGCTGCACACTGCTGGCTCATATCTAAATGGTTATCCACTAGGACTCCAAGATCCCTCTCACAGGTACTACTATTGAGCAAGGTACCACATATACCTTGGAGGTCATCTAGTCCAACCCCCTACTCAAGTAGACAACCCTATACCATTTCAGACAAATTGTTGTCTTCTTAAAAACCTCCAGTGTTGGAGTACCCACAACTTCTGGAGGCAAGCTGTTTCATTGATTAATTGTTCTCACTCCCAGGAAATTTCCCCCTGATTCTAAACTAGTTCTCTCTTTGATAAGATTGCATTCATTGCTCCTTGTCCTGCCTTCAGGTGCTTTGGAGAATAGCTTGACTCCCTCTTCTTTGTGGTAGCCCCTCAGATATTGGAACGTTGCTATCATGTCATCCTCTGGTCCTTTTTTTCACTAGACTAGACATATCCAATTCCTGCAACCATTCTTCATATGCTTTATTGTCCAGCCCCCCTAACCATCTTTGTTGCTCTTCTCTGCACTCTTTCTAGAGCCTCAACATCTTTTTTTATATTGCGGTGACCAAAATTGGGTGCTGTATTCCAAGTGTGGTTTTACCCAGGCCTTATAAAGTTGTATTAACACTTGATTATTTGATAGAAAGATCAGAATGAGAAAGCAATGCAGAGCAGTACATTGGTAGGGCAAGAAAAGCCGTGGTGTAAACTTTTGGGGAAATGGACTTTATAATTTTTCTAAAGAATCTTTGTAATAATTTCCATTCCATATAAAGCATTTTTCCCCCCTCTAAAAGCCATTACCACCAGTTGCCTAAATCTTGACCCCTACAGACGCACACTAAGACCATGTTTTGCTAACCGAGCAGATGAGTTTACATCTTGTGACACTTATATAATAACAATTAGGCAAACAGAAATGTAAATTTATGGTTGTAAAGTTTTTCTGGCAATTGGGAGCAGGGCCATTTTTCATTTTTAAAAGAACCCTTCCAATAATGAGGGCCTGAATTTTCTCAGATTCCTCTCTTGCGCTCTTCAGATCATCCCTCTGTCCGGCCTGAAGCTTTGCGCTTTTGTTTTTTGTTTACTAAATTTTTTAGAATGGCTACTTTGCAAATTTGGAAGGGAAAAAAAAACCCCAAACTTATTTCACTAAGTAAATGACCAGATCGGAACACTGATTCCACAAAGTTGAGAAGATCCTTTCCCACAATCTGGAACTACAAGGATTGCCCATCATCCATTACAAGGATGTTCGGACCCACTGATGCTAAGCTAGTTAGGAGAGCTTTGCAAAGATTTTTGCAAAGTTTCTCTCCAGCTGGCGAGCAAAACAGAATGGATATCATAGCCACGTGAACTTAAGCCATTCACTTTCTCTGAGCCCTGGGAAAGAGGCAATGGCAAACCCTTTCTGAAAACCTTACCGCAATTGTATCTGTAAGTCGAGGGTTATCTATAAAAGGTAAATGAAAAAGTTCCCCATGCACATATGTGCTAGTCGTTCCTGACTCTAGGGGGCAGTGCTCATCTCCATTTCAAAGCCGAAGAGCCAGCGCTGTCCGAAGATGTCTCCGTGGTCATGTAGCCAACATGACTCAATGCCAAAGGCACATGGAACGCTGTTTCCTTCCCACCAAAGGTGGTCCCTATTTTTCTACTTGCCTTTTTTTTAACGTGCTTTCGAACTGCTAGGTTGGCAGAAGCTGGGACAAGCAGCGGGAGCTCACCCTGTGACGCGGCGCTAGGGACTCGAACCGCCAAACTGCTGACCTTTCGATCGACAAGCTCAGCGTCTTAGCCACCGAGCCACCGCGTCCCTTGGGATATCTGTATCAACTGGTAAAGACCCCGAAGATATTTTAGGCACCGGGCCTGCTGTTAAAACCTCAGGGGAACACAGTCGAGCAGACGAGAACTCCCACCTCCCAAAATTAACATTGATACCTTTTGTGGCTTCGGACTCCAGACGACTAAACTCTTGAGAAATGGTTTCTCTTTCTGGGTGTCTTGGCTTGCCGTATCTTCCCTCCCCTTTCTCTTGTCCTGCAGAGTTAGACTAAGCAAGGAGCTCGGGAGCTCCAAATATAGTCAGAACCGAAAAAGAAAAGCAACCCGTCCTAGCTAAACAGAGACTCCGGAGAACAGAATGTCGTCTTCGCTGGGCACCCGGCTCCCCTTATGATATCCATTAAGGTTTTATTTATGCAGTGAAGACTCTTGCCAGCTAGTCTGGGGCACAAGGCGGTCGCGAAAGCGTGTCAGCTCATTTGTCAGTGACGTAGCAGAGGAGACCGAGAGGAGACCTTTTCCAGCAAGGGCTGAAAGTGAAATGCGTCACTCCCTTGGTTTTCTCTTGCAAAATGCCCATTTTGGTAGGGTGGGTCGCTGGCCTGTCTCCTCTGCCTCTCTTCTTCCCCTTCCCATTCTCACACCGCAACAGAGAAACCCAGTTTTCCTCTTTTTCTTTCCTGGTTGGGTACAGAGGTGAGTTTCACATATTCTTACCACTGGTTTGCAGCCCGCGCGCCTTCTATGCGCGTGCCTGGCCTTTTGCAAATGCACTTCCGCGAACCTGCCCGGCCTTCCATGCATGCACTTTGCTCACGTATGTGCCTTCCGTGCACGTGCCCGGCCTCGAAAACGTGGCTAAATAGGACGGTATTATGCTGGGGCGGGTGGGCGGACCTCCCGTCACCACTACTGGTGCGTCCAAATTGGTCCAAACCGGGTGAATGCCACCACTGGTTGGGTGGCAACTGTTGACTCCTCCAAAAAGGAGGCAACCAAGTCTGTGCAATATTTGTGAGGGCTTCTTTGAATCTGTAAAGGAAACTCTGCAAAATGCAGACAGATTGAAAAATAGGCAAGAGAGTTCCAGGTATCACAAGACAACAGGTTAATCCAGTCAAGAAGCATAGCAATGAGTACTACCCTGTTTCCCCCAAATAAGTCACCCCCTGATAATAAGCCCAATCGGGCTTTTGAGCGCATGGCAATAAGGCCAAGCGCTTATTTCAGGGTTCAAAAAATATATAAGTCAGGGTCTTATTTTCAGGAAAACATGGTATCTAGCTAGCTAGCTAGCTAGCTACAGTATCTTTCTTTCCATCCATCCATCCATCCATCCATCCATCCATCCATCCATCCATCCATCTATCTATCTATCTATCTATCTATCTATCTATCTATCTATCTATCTATCTATCTATCTATCTATCTATCTATTTATCTGTCTGTCTATCTATCTATCTATCTATCTATCTATCTATCTATCTATCTATCTATCTCTGTCATCTACAGTATCTATCTATCTACAGTATCTATCTATCTATCTTATCTATCTATTTATCTGTCTATCTATCTGTCTATCTATCTGTCTATCTATCTATCTATCTATTTTTCTTTCTGTCTATCTATCTATCTATCTATCTATCTATCTATTTTTCTTTCTGTCTATCTATCTATCTATCTATCTATCTATCTATCTATCTATCTATCTATCTACCTACCTACCCAGTTTCCCCCCAAATAAGACATCCCCTGATAATAAGCCCAATCAGGCTTCTGAACACAAGACAAAGCGTTGGCCACACCCACCCAGTCACATGACCACCTAGCCCCACCCACCCAACCAGTCATTAGGCAGATCATATTAGTGGTCCATGGGATTTAAAATTATGAATTTAGTGGTCCCTGAGGTCCAAAAAATTGGTGACCCCTGCTCTAGAGACTCTGGCCCCCTTCCTCCCAACTAAACCATCTAAATTTTGCTGTCTCTTGACAATCAGTCCTTCCATGCTTGGGAATCCAGACTACATTCCACCACATAAGGCAATCGGAATTTCAACCCCTCTTGGGGGTCTGCTGACTTGGACATCTGATGGTATGGTAAAAAAACAAGATGGCATCCATGGCTGTATGATCAAAGCTCCCACCTCAGAATAGATTGCACCATTATGGCTGCCATTTTTTTTTGGACAGCTCTTGAAAGACAAGGCATCTCATAATAAAAGACCATGGAATGTAAAATTGGAAAGAGGGTCATGCCTAACGTATTGTAACAGTAGCATATGTGACATTTTTATTATCGAGACTCCTTGTAAGGAAACTTTATTTCACCCATTTGATTCTACTTTCGTGTTGCGTATTTTCAAATCTTGCAAGTCATTGACCGAAACGTGGGTTTCCTTCCATTTCATTTCATGCAAATGGTCTCTGCAAACAATTCTATGCCCAAGCTGACTATATAACCCATTAACTCGGTTTAATGTTTTAACTCATTATCTGGGGTCCTGCAATACACTGAACCTCAATAACTGAAATAGACCTTCTTCTTCCCCCCCACCCCTCAAAAATCCCAACCAACTAATTATGGTATGTGTGAACCAGTGGTGGCTTTCAAAAATTTTTTACTACCGGTTCTGTGGATGTGGCTTGGTGGGCATGGCTTGGTGGGCATAGCAGAGGAAGGATACTGCAAAATCTCCATTCCCTCCCCACTCAAGGGGAAGGATACTGTAAAATCTCCATTCCCACCTACTCCAGGGAAAGGATACTGCAAAATCTCCATTCCCACCCCACTCCAGGGGAAGGATACTGTAAAATCTCCATTCCCACCCCATTCCAGGGGAAGGATACTGTAAAATCTCCCAATCAGCTGGGACTCGAGAGGCAGAGAATAAATGGGGGAATGGGCCAGTCAAAATTTTTACTACCAGTTCTCCGAACTACTCAAAATTTCCACTACTGGTTCTCCAGAACTGGTCAGAACCTGCTGAAACCCACCTCTGGTGTGAACATTGACATGTGTACAGCCCCTAGTTCTTGTGGCATGCGTACAACACTTGCGGCTTGTGGCCTGTGTACAGCTCCAGTTCTTTAAGTGTGTCATACAAGAGAAACCACAAGATTTGAGATCTTACAGGCTACATTTTGCCTTGGCATTTTGCCTCTTTCTCGCCTTCTGTCAGGTTGCTCAAAATCTCAAAAGCATGGTAACGGCTGGACGGGAACTCAGATTTTTGGCCGCTTCCATCCGACATTGATTTATGGAATGGAGGAGTTAGGGAAGAGAGGGATCCAGCCACATAAAGGTTGCTGAATTTTGGCTCAGCCGCTTTAACCGCATCAAACGGGTAACCAACAACACGAAGGCCAATGTGAACAAGGCATTAGAGGTTGGATGGGGGCAGAGAGGACTGACTGTGTTACATTCCTTCGCATTTGGAGTTCCCTCTTGGACTGAATTAGTGCCGCCCTGAGTTGTTTTAGCAAGCAGAAATTTGGCCCAAGGACCAGAAAAGCCAGGCTAAAAAAGAGAGCTGGGTGGAAAGGAGAAAAACAGCCAAATCCCAGCTGGGTTCACTTTTCTTTCTGAGATTTTATTTTATTTTATTTGCCTTTCTCCTTTTTTGAGGTGGCTCTGCTGAAGAGGTTTTGTTGGGCTTTTCTCTCGCATCTCAAGCCCTCTTCCTCCATTGTAAACTGCTCAGAGAGTGGCATATCAGTCACATGTAAGAGAAACAGCTGTCCAGTCTGTTCTTGAAAACCTCCCGTGATGGAGCACCCACAACTTCTCTTCTACGGATGAATTGTTCTCGCTCTCAAACATTTTCACCTTAGTTCTACGTTGGGTCTCTCTTCAGCAAGCTTCCCCCTGTTACTTCTCGTCGTGGCCTTAGGGCAGCGGTTCTCAACCTGTGGGTCGGGACCCCGTTGGGGGTCGAATGACAATTTGCCAGGGGTTGCCTAAGACCATCGGAAATATGGGAAGTATACTTGCGAGTCGAAGAATCGCGCTCCGATGGTTGACTCCACAAGCCAGCTGCAGGCTCTTCAAATCGCTAGCCGAATTCGGCTTCAGGCGCGATGAATTAAAAAAGAGAGAAAACTTTGCTCTGATGTCTCCCTCTCAAGCCAGCTGCAATCACTCCCAATCGCTAGCCTAATCTGGCTTCAGGCGCCATAAACTTAATAGGGGAGGAGTCTCCGCTTTAATGCCTCCATCCTCAAGGCAATCGCAAGCAGTTCAGATCGCTAGCCGATACGGCTTCAACATGGCGATAAATTCAATATGAAAATAATTTTACGGTTGGGGTCGCCACATTGTGGGGAATTGTATTAAAGGGGTCGCAGCATTATAAAGGTTGAGAACCACTGCCTTAGAGGCTTTGAAGAATAAGACAATCCCCTCTTCTCTGTAACAGCCCCTCAAATATTGGAAGACTCTAGGATGTCCGTCGCCCCCAGTGCTTCCCTTTGTTTAGTTAGACGTTCCCAGTTCTCTCCAGAAGTTGTGAATGCTCCAACACTGGAAGTTTTTAAGAAGAGATTGGATAACCATTGGTCTGAAATGGTATAGGACAGTGATAGTTAACCTTTTTGCCGTTGCGTGCCAAAAGTGGGCGGAGTGCAGAGGAGTTGCACGCACACGTGCCCACACCCATAATTCAAAGCACCCACGCATGCGTGCTCAACTCCCCCATGCGACCCCCGTTTTTGGCACACGATGGCCCGGTGGGCCCGGTAGGTCCATTTTTCACCCTCCCCAGTCTGCAGAGCCTTTCTAGGAGCCTGGGGAGGGCAAAAATGGCCTTCCGCATCCCCCAGAGGCCCTCTGGAGACTGGAAACAGCCTATTTCCCGACTTCCGGTGGGTCCGGAAGTCCCGAAAATCAGCTGGCCGGCATGCACATTCTCACTGGAGCTGAGCTTAGGGCAACTCTCACGTGCCCACCAATATGGCTCTGTATGCCACCGGTAGCACCTGTGCCATAGGTTCGCCATCATGGGTATAGGGCTTCCTGCAGTGGTAGGATTCAACCGGTTCTCACCACTTCAGCTGAACTGGTTGTTAAATTGCTGGCTGGCCCTACCCATTCCAGGAGTAGTCCCCCCCCACCACTGCCTGTTTTTGCTCCCAGGAGGCTTCCAGGGGGCCTACTAGGCCCAAAATGGAGTGTGGGGGTATGGCTTGGCCCCTCCGCAGCCCGTTTTTGCTTCCAGGAGGCTGCAGGGACATCTACTAGGCCCAAAATGGGGCATGAGAAGGTGCGGGAACCTCGCGGCCGGTTTTTGCTCCCGGGGGGGTACAGGAGGCAGAATGCTGCCTGTCACACCCGCTGGCCACGCCCACCATGGCCACGACCAATCCAGCTGGTCATTAGGGCAGAGAACCGGTTGTTAAATTATTTGAATCCCACCACTGGCTTCCTGCCTAAGCAGGGGGTTGGACTAGAAGACCTCCAAGGGCTCTTCCAACTCTGTTATTCTATTCTATTCTATTCTATTCTATTCTATTCTATTCTATTCTATTCTATTCTATTCCATTCCATTCCATTCCATTCATCGTACAATCTATTACCCAAGTCCGTTTTCCCTGCAACTTTTGGGCTCAAGCCATGCGAAGACCCTCAGGCACGGATCCAGCCATGCATTAGACCCTCAGGCACGGATCCAGAGTTCCGTAGCTTGATGAACTTTACTTCAATGTCCCAAATGCCTTTTTGGAAGGCTCAGCAGTTGTCCGTCCTTGCCTTACTGCCTCCTTTTCCATCTCCTTTTGAGACAATCCAGTGCCAGGCCGAGCTGCAGCCGGCCAAACATTTTTGTAACTCTCAAGGAAAGAAAAAGAAAAGATGTCTCATTTAAGCTTCGGGTGGGGGGAGAGAGACCAACTGGACAGGGAGAATTGTTTTCCCACCATACGCTGAACACAGAGTAGCCCATTTTATGGACAAATGGAGGCACAACACAGGAAACCGCCATACATAAAAAAAATTAAGCAAGGTTAAAGCCAAGTGTTTTTTTCTATCAGGGCAACCTGGTGTACCCAAATATGGGAAGGAACATACTGCTTCCGTTTTCGCCTTTCAGTCCCAGTCCAGGGGCCTTCGCAGGCGGTCGCTTTCATGACAAACTATTTTGTGTTAAATTTATATTTACCGACAAAGAAATAATGGGAGACTAGTATAGATCCATTTTAAGCTATTGTTGTGGTCTGCCAGCACCCTGCGGAGCTGGCACTGGAGTCGGACAGCGATGAGGCTGAAGTGAAGCCAGGGCCATCGGGGAGTGAGGTGCAGACTTCGGAGCCTCCAGAGGCTGATAGTAGTGAGGCAGAGGAACAGGAGGAGCCTGTTCCTAATGCACGCATGAGAAGAGCTGCCAGAAGGCAAGAGCAGCTCAAGCAAAGAGGACGACTAGGGAGTAAGGCCAAGAGATGATTGGCCCCTCCCATAAGGCTTAAAACAGACCAGCAACAGCGTTTGGGCTTTGCCGGAAAACAACGTTGGTAGCTTCGTCTTCTTCTTCGTCTACATCTTGTATTTATTTTTGTATCTGTGACTTCTGGACGTTTGCCAAGAAAGGCCTTTGGCAGTTTGCCTAATTGGACCAAGGTTTGCAATAGAACGGAGGAATTTGTGTTGGGAGGCATTTGTTTTAATTTAGTTGAACTACGCTGGGAATGAAGTAATTCTCAGCTGTTCAAATAAAGTTTGTTTGTTTTTACACTGACAGAATTTCCTACTATGGCTGCTACAGCTATCTAAGGTTAACCAGTCTAAGGTTAAACTTTTGGGGATTTTGGGATGAAACCACAGAGTCAGGTAGTGCATTCCAGGCATTGACCACTCTGTTGCTGAAGTCGTATTTTCCGCAATTGAATTTGGTGCGGTTTACCTTAAGTTTGTATCTATTGTGTGCTTGTGTATTGTTGTGGTTGAAGATGAAGTAGTCATTGACAGGTAGGACATTGTAGCAGATGATTTTATGAGCTATGCTTAGGTTATACCGAAAGCAGCGTAGTTCTAAATTTCCTAAGCCCACAATTTGGAGTCTGGTGACATAAGGTATGTTGTTGCGAGCGGACATGTTCAATTGTATTAAGGTCTTAATACTTGATCCCATCAGGCTGCCCAACTCATTGCAACTGATACGTGAAAGCTGAAATCAGCTTTTCCTTAATTTGTAATGGTTTTTCTTCCTCCTCTCTAGAGTAACCACTAGTCAGCCAATACACAACATCTACCATCTATTGTTCTATCAATCCTTTGTGCCTCTTGAAGCTTTCTCTCTATCTTCACTTGCCATCTCCTGGTGACCGCTCTTAAGACGTTCTTCCCACAAGTAAAAGAAACTAAGATAAATTTTCTAAGCCCAAAATTTCAAGTCTGGTGGCATAAGGTATTTTGTTGCAAGCGGAAGAGTGGAGGACTTTTCTTGTGAAATATTTCTGGACACGTTCGATTGTATTAATGTCCGATATGCAGTGCGGGTTCCAGACAGATGAGCTGTATTCAAGAATTGGTCTAGCAAATGTTTTGTATGCTCTGGTTAGTAGTGTAATATTACCGGAGAAGAAGCTACGCAAGATTAGGCTTACAACCCTTAATGCCTTTTTGGCGATGTTGTTACAGTGGGCTTTGGCACTTAGATCATTTGATATGATCTACTCCAAGGTCCTTGACAGAGTGAGGGTCATGTACAAGGTCATGTCCACTCAGTTTGTATATCTAGTTTGTATATCTAGCATGAGTCCTTTGACTCAGGCAGGCGTCCTGCAAAGGTTGTTGTTGGTGGTGGTGTGTTGCAACTTCTTTTCCTGCTTTCTAGTTGTTGTCCTGCTCATGTCCTGCGTTCTTCTCCCCACAGATTGTGACTCCTACTGCAAGCCAGCCAAGGGCAATTACAAAATCAACATGAAAAAGTACTGCAAGAAAGATTATGGTAAGAACGTGCTCTTTTTTCACCGGAGCAGAAGGGACAGAACATAGAACATAGATCAGTAGGAGTCAAGATCTTCTAAATCGGTGGTTCTCAACCCTTATAGTGCTGCGACCCCTTTAATACAATTCCCCACGATGTGGCGACCCCTTTAATACAATTCCCCACGATGTGGTGACCCCAAACATAAAATTATTTTCGTTTTGAATTTATCGTGCCTGAAGCCGTATTGGCTAGCGACCTGAACTGCTTGCGATTGCCTTGAGGACAGAGGCATTAAAGTGGAGACTCCTCCCCTATTAAGTTTATAGCGCCTGAAGCCAGATTAGGCTAGCGATTGGGAGTGATTGCAGCTGGCTTGAGAGGGAGACATCAGAGCAAAGATTTCTCTCTTTTTTAATTCATCGCGCCTGAAGCCGAATTCGGCTAGCGATTTGAAAAGCCTGCAGCTGGCTTGTGGAGTCAACCGTTGGAGCGTGATTCTTCGACTCGCAAGTATACTTCCCATATTTCCGATGGTCTTAGGCGACCCCTGGCAAATCGTCATCTGACCCCCAACGGGGTCCCGACCCACAGGTTGAGAACCGCTGTTCTAAATGAACTCTGACCACCTCCACGAAGCTTAAATTCAATTTCCCCATAGCTCTCGTGCTTGTGGCCCTGCCATCCCCCCCAAAAAAACCAGGCCAGCTCCATGCTCATCCATCTCGGCCAGTTTGAAATGAACTAGAAAGAAAGAGGGGTAGTGGGTGGGGGGGGGAGAGAAATCCTTCTCAAATCTCCAAAAACATTGTGCGCGCCCTTTTCCTTTCTCCACCCCAAAGCCTCTCTGTCTGCCAAATATGTTAAAAAGCAGATTTTTCTCTCTTCCGCAAGGTGTGTGGGGTGGAGAGGGAGATTTTGAATAGGATGGGAGGTCTGCAGAGTTGGGGCGCAGGGCATCCCGCCTGTGGGTTGTTAATCACCCAGACATAAGCATAGTTGCTCTCTTGAGTAGAAAGTGGGCAGGGGGAGGAGAAAAGGAGAACGGCTAAAAAGGCTGAGGTTTTTTGATTGATCTTCTCCAGGAGCCCTTTGGTTCCAAGAGAAAAGATGTTTTTGGCAAGGTGGAAAGGGAACCGGGATTCGCGATAGTTATCCAAGGGCCGCCGAGAGGGGCCCTGGTGGCAACTGCAGAGCAGAAAGAAGGAGGTGGGGGGAGGGCAGAATATTTTTTTCTACAAAGGGACAATTATCCTTGGAGATAATTGCAATCAGGTATTATTCATTCATTCCATCGAAACGTTCCTTCGGTTGAGGTTTGCCCGTATCCCAGGTTGTTTGGTGGGATAAAGCAAACGTATAAAAATCCATGATTAAAAAGAGAGAGAGAAAGACAAAGGGCTCTTTAAAATTAGGGATGGGAGAGAAAGAGAGAGAAAAACAGAGACAGAGACACAGAGAGAGAGAGAAACAGAGACAGAGACACACAGAGAGACAGAGAGAGAGAGAAACAGAGAGAGAAAGAAATGCACACAGAGAGAGAGACAGAGAGACAGAGAAACAGAGACAGAGAGACACATGGGTGGGGGAGAAAGAGAGAGAGAAACAGAGACAGATACAGAGACACACAGAGAGAGAGAAACAGAGACAGAGACACAGAGAGAAAGAAACAGAGAGAGAAAGAAACACAGAGAGAGACAGAGACAGAGAGACAGAGAAACTGAGACAGAGACAGAGACAGAGAGACACACAGGTAGGGGAGAAAGAGAGAGAGTAACAGAGACAGAGACACACACAGAGAGAGAAACAGGGACAGAGACAGACAGACAGACAGAGAGAGAGAGAGACAGAGAGAAAGAAACAGAGAGAGAGAGAGAGAGAGAGAGAGAGAGACAGAGACAGAGAAACACACGGGGGGGGAGAAAGAGAGAGAGAAACAGAGACAGAGACAGAGACACACAGAGAGAGAGAAACAGAGACAGAGACACAGAGAGGGACAGAGAGACAGAGAAACAGAGACAGAGACAGAGAGACACACGGGGGGGGAGAAACAGAGACAGAAACAGAAAGACACGGAGAGAGAGACAGAGACAAAGACAGAAACAGAGACAAAGAGAGACACAGAGAGAGACAGAGACAGAGAGAAAGAGACAGAGACAGAGACAGAGAAAGAGAAAGAGACAGAAGGAGACAGGGGGGAAGGAAAGAGAGAGATGCAATCTAACATCTTGAGAATTTGCTGAGCTTAGTACAGACAGTCCTTGACTTACATCCTTTCGTTTAGTGACTGCCCCAAGTTACAATGGCATAGAAAAAAGTGACTTATGACCATTTTTCACACTTAATGACTGCTGCAGCATCCCCATGGTTACATGATCGAAATTCAGAGACTTGGCAACTGACTTCTATTTATGACGGCATTGCAGTCTCCCGGGGTCATGGGATTTCCCTTTTGAGACCTTCTGACAAGCAAAGTCCATGGGGGAAGCCAGATTCACTTAGCAACCGCATTACTAATTTAACTGCGATGATTCACTTAACAACTGTGGCAAGAAAGGTTGCAGAATGGGACAGAATTTGCAACTGCTTCACTCCCAAATGAAACAAATGTTTCGCTTGGCAACAGAACTGTTGGGTTGAGTTGTAAGTTGGGGACTACCTGTAAACCGTTTGCACCAAGCCTGGCCTCTTTCTCCTAGCTAACAATCTCACATGCTTATAAATCTTGGACTAAGGAAAGAGCCTGAGCATGAAACCAACACGTTCTCCCCGTCCTTGGGCTGCTATGTCCTTACTGTCAGCCCTGAAGCCATTTTCTCCCTGGCACCTTCAGGGCTGCCACAGCGGAGATGAGTCGAGCTGTGGGAACAGGAGGACGGGAGGTAGAGATGGGGGATTGTAGCCAAAATAAAATTCTTTCCTCTGAGAACCAAGGACTTTCCCACCAGGTGCAAGGAGGTGGGATTTGAGACCAACTAACCAGTGGTGGGTTGCTACCGGTTCTCTCCAGTTCGGGCGAACCGGTAGCAGCGATGGTAAGGTGAGAGCGAACCGGTTCGCTCCGACTGTCAGCTGGGCCCTCCTGCCCGCCCCTGCGCTATACCTACCTATATTTGTTCATTTTTAGCCCAGCTGATAGCCACAGCTGAATGGATTGTCCTGCCTCAGCTGTTCTGAAATGAAATGCGCTTGCGCCAAGCGCAAGTTCAGCGTGCATGCAAGCGAAGCGTGTGCAAAGTGTGCACAAAGCGAAGCGTGTGCAAAGTGTGCACAAATCAGTGATAACACCGGTTGAAACCCACCACTGCAACTAACCCTTGGACAGAGGGATGCAGTGGCTGAGTGGCTAAGACGCTGAGCTTGTCCATCGAAAGGTTACTCGTCCCAGCTTCTGCCAACCTAGCAGTTCGAAAGCACATAAAAAATGCAAGTAGAAAACATAGGGACCACCTTTGGTGGGAAGGGAACAGCGTTCCGTGTGCCTTTGGCATTGAGTCATGCCGGCCACATGATCACGGAGACGTCTTCGGACAGCACTGGCTCTTCGGCTTTGAAACGGAGATGAGCACCGGCCCCTAGAGTCGGGAACGACTAGCACATATGTGCGAGGGGAACCTTTTATCTTTTTAATACTTGGACTGTGACCTGATTGGACCATGTGTTGGATTGTATGGACAGGGGAAAGAAAATGTTACTTTTAACTGGGGGGGGAAACCCGAGGGGGGTTTAGAGTTGGATTTCCCCAGACATGCCAATATGACATGCCTAACAAATCTGCCTGCCTTGGAGTTTTGATCCCGTTGGGTGTATTACTTGGAACCCTGACCCTTCCATTTGTCTTGACTTCTCTTTCTCCCTTCAGTTGTCCAAGTCAACGTCTTAGACATGGAGACGGTCGCCAACTGGGCCAAATTCACCGTCAACATCCTCTCGGTCTACAAGTGTCGGGACGAACGTGTGAAGCGGGGCGATAACTTCTTATGGATCCACATGAAAGACTTGGCTTGCAAATGCCCCAAGATCCAAATTAGCAAGAAGTACCTAGTTATGGGGATCAGTGAAAACCCCAGCGACCGGCCAGGACTAATGGCCGACAAGAACAGCTTGGTGATCCAATGGCGGGACGCCTGGACTCGGCGCCTCCGGAAACTGCAGAGGCGGGAGAAAAGGGGGAAGTGTTTGAAACCGTGATTGGTTCGACCTCACGTCGGTTATATGCACACCTCCTTCCCCCTTGTGCCTGTGGGTTGCCCGTGCGCTCCGCTCCGTGGACTCTTCCAAAAGACTCTGTATATATACATAACCTATGAATGGGTGGATTCACCTCTGTATAGTGTATATTTTGACAAAGGTTCTTTTTTTGGGGGGGGGAGGACGGTGAGGGGTGGGGGGTGGGGGCGAGAGGGATGTGTCTTTGAGCACAGGGAGGTTTTTGGGGATTTTTGTTTGTTTGTTTGTTTGTTTTAATGTTTATTAAGAATAACATGGTAAGGACAAACCTTTAACAAGGAGCAAAGTGAAGGAAAAGGTCTTCCGGACCGGTTCGTTAAAGGAATATGGAAGAAGAAAGCTCAGATCAACTCTGGGCCAGCATGACTCCCTCCTCCTCCGTGTGTCTGTCTGTCTGTCTGTCTGTCCGATAGATAGATAGATAGATAGATAGATAGATAGATAGATAGATAGATAGATAGATAGATAGATAGATAGATAGATAGATAGAAACTGTAGATTGATAGATACCGTGTTTCCCCAAAAATAAGACCCTGTCTTATATTTTTTTGAACCCTGAAATAAGTGCTTGGCCTTATTGCCATGTACTCAAAAGCCCAATTGGGTTTATTATCAGGGAATGTCTTATTCTGGGGAAAACAGGAAGATAGATACGATAGATAGATAGATAGATAGATAGATAGATAGATAGATAGATAGATAGATAGATAGATAGATAGATAGATAGATAGATAGATAGATAGATAGATAGAAAGAAAGAAAGAAAGAAAGAAAGATAGATACTGTATAGATTACTCCATCTCTCTGATTCTGCAGTCTATCATATCTATCTATCATCTATCTATTTATCTATATCTAACTATGTGTCTGTCTGTTTATCATCTCTAGCTATCATCTATCACCTATCTATCTATCTTTCTGTCTGTCTGTCTATCATCTACCTATCTTTTATCATATCCATCCATCCAGTGGTGGGATTCAATTTTTTTTTACTACTGGTTCTGTGGGTGTGGCTTGGTGGGCATGGCATGGCTTGGTGGGTGTGGCAGGGGAAGAGTACTGTAAAATCTCCATTCCCACCCCACTCCAGGGGAAGGATACTGCAAATTCCCCATTCCCTCCCAATCAGCTGGGACTCGGGAAGCAGAGAATAGATGGGGGTGGGGCCAGCCAGAGGTGGTATTTGCCGATTATCTGAACTACTCAAAATTTCCACTACCGGTTCTCCAGAACTGGTCAGAACCTACTGCCTCCATCCATCCATCCATCCATCCATCCATCCATCCATCCATCTATCCGTCTATCCGTCTATCCGTCTGTCTGTCAATCTATCTGTCTATCTGTCTATTTCCCTTCTCACCCTTAAACGAGATCTGTGTCTTTCTCAATCTCAGGTCCTCCGCCGGAGGCCTGGAAGTTGGAGGATTCTGCACAGTGACTTAGTTCTTCCTAGCTGTGCGCTTTTCTGGAAAAAAGCTCTGAGGTTGTTCCTGGGATCTATTGGAGCTCCTCTCCCAGCTAAGGAATCCAGTGCTCCTATCATCACTAGGACCACTTTGGCCTTGACTTGCCAAACTCTCTCTAGTTCCGTCTTCGGTTCCTACTTCTTCGGTTTCTCATATTCCTTCTGCCCGATGTTGCTGTCTGCTATGTCTATCACCACCATTGTCTTCTAGTCTACTACTGGTCCTTGTTTACTACTATTACTACTAGTAGTAGTAATTGTACTACTCCCCATTCTCTCTGATTCTTCCAAATTCCAGAATGTATTCAAGCACAGGCGGAGAATTCTGTGGCTAATCTAGAAAATGGACGACGTTTCGTGGTTCCCAACTCTTTAACAGTAGCTATGACAAAATGGCACTCCCCTCCGCCTTCTGACTTGTCCTGCTCTAAATTATGCCGTAAAATGAATAACGCTTCTGCTAATCAGGAATGGATTCTGCCTGGCAAGGCCAAGATTTAGCTCTGGTTCTCCAAACAAGGCTTCAGTCCCAATGCTCTTTAATTCCAAAACGGATGTGTCTGTTCTGACCTAGGCTCACTTAGGCATAAAAGACACAGTCTTAAACAACCCTATTTTATTATAACAGCTGGGAAATACTTCATTCCCAGCTTGGTCCAAATTAAGTCCAAAACAAAGTCCTTCAGAAAAAGTCCTTCGGCCCTATCACAAACCTTTATCTTCTTTGGGACCCTGCCAAAGGCTTTTCTTGGCAAATCCCCGTGAAGTTCAGAAACAAGAGACACTGACTAGAAACAAATGTAGCAATGTTGCTTTCCTGCAAAGAGCACAAGAGCCTTTGCTGTTCTTTTAAGCCTTATGGAAGGGGCCAATCATCTCCTGGCCTTACTACCGAGTTGTCCTTTTTGCTTTAGCTGCTCTTGCCTTCTGGCAGCTCTTCGCATGTGTGCACTAGGAACAGGCTTCTCCTGTTCCTCTGCCTCTCTGCTGTCCGCCTCTGGAGGCTCTGGAGTCCGCACATCGCTTCCAGATGACCCTGGCCCCATCTCTGCCTCTGATGCAGAACCCATGTCTGGGCCTTCCCCTGACTCCAGGACTGGCCCATTGTCCTCCCCAGCCTCCTCACTGTCTGACTCCACTGCCAGTTCCGCAAGCTGCTGGCGGACCACAACAGTGTTTGGCACCAGGTTGCAACGGGTAGAAGACAGTGTGCTAGTAAAAAGACACTCTGGCAAGCCTTTGTTGGTGACAGCCCTCACACACACACTCACACACCCATTACCCAACAACAGAAGAAAGAGCCCTGGGGGCACCTTAAACAGATCTGCTGTGGCACCAGCAGCTTGGCTCGTGATGCTATTTGAAGTACGACTGTTGACGGTCTCTGCTGGGGATGGAGGGCAAGGGAAATCCACCTACCAATGGAACTTATCATGTTTTCTGTAACACAGAAGTTCTCCAAAGGTTTCTGGGGAGGGAAAATTGAGTACCTTCTTTGGTTCGTGAAAAGCGAAAGCAGGAATCCCAGAATTGCTGTGTCCTTAGCTCGCTAGCTCTTGAACTTTCTTTCACGATCTCAGTGTTTCTCAAACTTGGCAACCTCTAAGGTGTGTGGACTTCAACTCCCAGAATTCCCCAGGTAGCTGAGTCAAGGGTGGGCTGCTGGGGGTTCGCAGGGGGTTCGGGAGAACCTCTAGCTAAGATTCTGTGCAGTTCGGAGAACCCCCAAATCCCACTCCTGGCCCCTCCCACCCTGCTCCACCCCTTCCAGGAGTCCCCGTGCAGCTCATTTTGGATGTAGGTAAGTGCAGGGCGCACGCAGAGGCTCGGGGAGGGCAAAAAACAGGCCTACTGGAAGTTCCTCGAGAGCCTGGGGAAGCTGTTTTCGCCCTCCCAGAGGTTTGAGGAAAGCCTCCAAAGCCTGGGGAGGGCAAAAATGGGGGCCCCTACCATGGTGCAGGAGGCCTACTAGGCCACACCCACCATGGCCCACCCAGAAACCAGGCAGAGAACCCTTTGCTAAAATTTTTGAAGCTCACCCCCAAGCCGAGTCCACAGATCTTAAAGTTACCTTTAGGTTGAGAAAGACTGAACTAAATCAAGGAAGTACCACTTTTTTCGGAGCTGAGACCCATAACGGACTCTGGAACGGTGAGGCAGAGTGGGGCAGACCTCAGCTTCCCAAATGAGCAGAGCCCACCCAAAACTAAACATGATTTCATTGACATGTAGTGGACATTCATTAAATACAGTGAACACAGTATGATTCTTTCCTTGTTATTTTTTTTTTCCCCCAACGGCTTACCCTTGTGTTATATTAAATACGACAATTCGGTTTGTGATAGCTTTTTGGATACAGCTTGTGCTATTCAGAGGTGGTATTCAGCAAGTTCTGACCAGTTCTGGAGAACCGGTAGCGAAAATTTTGAGTATTTTTTTTTAATTTGAATTTATATCCCGCCCTTCTCCGAAGACTCAGGGCAGCTTACATTGTGTAAGGCAATAGTCTCATCCATTTGTATATTATATACAAAGTCAACTTGTATTGCCCCCCCAACAATCTGGGTCCTCATTTTACCTACCTTATAAACGATGGAAGGCTGAGTCAACCTTGGGCCTGGTGGGACTCGAACCTGCATTAATTATAATTGCAGGCAGCTGTGTTAATAACAGACTGCATTAGCCTGTTGAGCCACAAGAGCCCTTTTTTAGAGAACCAGTAAATACCACCTCTGATTGGCCCCGCCTCCATCTATTCTCTGCCTCCCGAGTCCCAGCTGATCGGGAGGAAATGGGGATTTTGCAGTTACTTTCCCCTGGAGTGGGGTGGGAATGGAGATTTTGCAGTATCGTTCCCCTGTAATGGGGTGGGAATGGAGATTTTGCAGTATCCTTCCCTTCCACGCCCACCAAGCCACACCCACAGAACCGGTAGTAAAAAAAATTGAATCCCACCACTGATACAGAAAAAAAATTCACAATGATCAACACAACTGCAAGTACACCTTGCTTCAGACAGGCAATGTGATGACAGAACCTTCAATAAGAATCCAATTGGAATAAGACTGAAGGATCTTTAGAAGGTGGCTTCAGATCTTATGGATTGGGCAAACACCCAACCTTCTCAACCTTCTCATCCACAAAAGGAATCATTAAAGACAAGAGCAAACCGGCTGAGTCAACACAATGTATTATCATGGGGAAGTAGATCCCACACTCAAATTTCTGCAGAGCCCTTTCCACCTCAAAGAATGACTTTGGCATAAAGTTATTGAGTGCCAAATATAAAGAAGGGCCTTCAAGTGCACTTTAAGGGTATGGAGAGCATCGAATAACAGGGTTGGAAGCGGGGTGAAATGCTCCCAGCTGATCCAGTAGCGATGGCGGCAGGTGGTTTGGAGAACCGGTAGGAAAAATCCCTGCCCTTCTCCCATGCCCAGCTGAGCCGCGCGATCATTAGAGGGTTTTCTTCTTTTACTTTTAAAGGCGTTTTTTCTTCGGCCGAAAAAAAAGATGATCGCGCGGCTCAGCTGGGATCATCAGAACCTTTTAAAAGCCTTTTTTCTACAACCTCTTCGGCCGAAGAGATTGTAGAAAAAAGGCTTTTAAAAGGCTCCTCTGACGATCCCAGCTGATTTGCCTGATCTTCAGAGCCTTTTTTTTTTAAGGCAAAAAAAAAATGCTTTCAAAAGAAAAGAAAAGCCTCTGACGATCCCGGCAACTCAGCTGGGATCGTCAGAGGAGACTTTTAAAAGTATTTTTTTTACTGAAGAGGTTGTAGAAAAAATGCTTTTAAAAGTTAAAAAAAAAAGTTCACCACACCCACCTAGTCACATTACCCTCACCAAGCCACGCCCACAGAACCGGTAGTAACAAATTTTACATTTCACCACTGTTGAAAGGGATTTTGGAGGTCTTTTAGTCCAACTCCCTGTCCATGGCAGGAGATCCTTTATCATTCAGGACTTTCATTGGGCTTGATAGGATGGATACATGCGATCGTAGAAAAAATAACAGAATAACATAACAGAATAACAAAGTTGGGAGGGGCCTTGGAGGTCTTCCAATCCAACCCCCCACCTTCCCTCAAACTGGAAACCCTATACCATTTCCCACAAATGGCTGTCCAGTTTCTTCTTAAAAGCTTCCAGTGATGGAGCACCAGGAGTGGGATTCAGACGGTTTGGACCAATTCGGGTGAACCAATTTTACATCTGGTTTGCCGAACCGGTAGTTGCAAGGATTAGCTGGCTCCGCCCATCCCTCCCCGTCCCTCCCAGGAGTCTCCACATGGCCTGTTTTGGAGGTAAGTGCAGCGCCCACACGGAGGCTCTGGGAGGGTGAAAAATGGCCCTCCCGGAAGTTCCAGAAGTCCAGAAACAGGCTCATTTCTGGCCTCCGAAGCCCAGGGGAGGCTGTTTTCACCCTATCGGAGGCTCCAGAAAAACTCCAGAACTTGGGGAGGGTGAAAATGGGCCCCGCCCACACCGTGGTGCAGGAGGCTAAGACAGCCACGCCCACCATGGCCACACCCACCCAGCAACCCGGCAGAGAACCAGTTGCTAAAATTTCTGAATTCCACCCCTGTGGAGCACCCACAACTTCTGGAGGCAAGCTGTTCTACTGATTCATTGTTCTCACTGTCAGGAAGTCCTTCCTTAGTTCTAGGTTGAGAGTTGAGAGTCTTATCATCTCCTAAAAAGCAGCCGTCTCAGGGAAGTGAGTAACACAATAGTCCATAAGCAAGTGAATTAAAATAGAAGGCATCTCTTTTCTTTCAGGTCCATCTTTTGAGGACCATAATAGTTCCTCGTGATGAGCCCAAGCCTTCTACCTTCACCCTGCTTTAAACGGCTAGCAATAACTGGTCTCTGAGGTCCACAAACATCTCTCCAGCTTTTCTTTTCCAGTGTTGTCCTCCTGATTTCACTCTTTGGATGACCGAATTAGCCTTTCCCAATGCAGATGATGCTACAGTGGCTCTTCGGTGCGTGGGATGCTACAATTTTATTAAGTTGTTCCATTTATACGGTTCAGTTCTATTTTTACTCTGATGACCAGTTATTAAGATCCATCAGCTGTCAGAATCAGGGGTGACTGGAGTGGCATTTAAAGCCTAAATAAATGTTTAAAGCCAGAATTATAGTTATTGGAAATATTTTGAGTCAATCATGACTGTTGCACTAATGGAGAGTCATCACTGCCAAAGAGTTGTCTGTCCTTAAAGTTTCCTGCCACCTGTTTCGGGTAAGGAAGGAATGACTAAACATGACAAATTTGCAATAAAAGAATGAGAATCGTGGCTGGGCGCCAGTGCTTTTTCCTTGTAACAGCCTTTTCCAAAGGAAGAATGTATAAATTCATATAACTGTGTTAGAAATATTGCATAAGGAATCCTATGTTATCTAACTCGGGTCCCCAAAAGAGTTATTGATTAAAAAGGTAAAGGTTCCCCTCGCACATACATGCTAGTCGTTCCCGACTCTAGGGGGCGGTGCTCATCTCTGTTTCAAAGCCAAAAAGCCAGCGCTGTCCAAAGACGTCTCCGTGGTCATGTGGCCGGCATGACTAAACGCCAAAGGCACACGAAACACTGTTACCTTCCCACCAAAAGAGGTCCCTATTTTTTCTACTTGCATTTTTTACATACTTTCGAACTGCTAGGTTGGCAGAAGCTGGGACAAGTAACAGGAGCTCACCCCGTTATGTGGCACTAGGGATTCGAACCGCTGAACTGCCAACCTTTCAATCAACAAGCTCAACATCTTAGCCACTGAACCACTGCGTCCCTACCTTTCCACCAAAGGTGGTCCCTATTTTTCTACTTGCATTTTTTTACCTGCTTTCGAACTGCTAGGTTGGCAGAAGCTGGGACAAGTAATGGGAGCTCACCCCATTACGCGGCATTAGGGATTCGAACCGCTGAACTGCCGACCTTTCGATCGACAAGCTCAGTATCTTAGCCACTGAGCCATCATCATCATCATCATCATCATCATATAGTTATTGATTAGTAGCCTCCAAAACCTTTTAAGCTCATAGCAAGCATACACATTAATTACTTATTTCAAATTGTAAAAACACACAGAAGCAAACCCACAAAACTCCACACAATGCTTACAGTTCAAATGAAAAGACTTCATCACATCGCTTGATTGAATCTCTTGATTGACCTCCCCTTCTCTGGGGTCAACACATAAACACACCACCCATGCCCTTCAAGTGTCACACTTTCGTTTTTATTTATTCTTGCACAAGCCCGGCTTGAGTTGGAACCTCAAATTATTCTTCTGACCACCACCAACTTGTTCCTTCAGCTTGTACCCAAGTAGCTCGCTAGGGAGACCTGGTTGAAGTGCTGATCTTCTCATCCATGAATGAGAACTCTTTAATGAGACTGCATCACGGGCCATGTCAGACTTGACTTTTTCCCTGGATGACCAGGGATTCCAATTTTTCTTTGGACTGATGGAACGTGTTGTGACCATTGCTTTTGGGACTGGAAGCTTTTAAGGCAATTTAATTTAGCCGAAGCAGCATCACGTAACTCGGTACCTGCTGAATTTGAAGAATTTGTACCTCTAAATGAGTACTTTAATTTCAACCCTAATAACACAAGGGCTATCAATAGATTCAAACTCAATGTAATTCGCTCTAATCTTGGTAGGAAATATGACTTATGTAATAGAGTAGTAAATGTCTGGAAAACTTTACCTGATCCTGTTGTTAGTCTCTCTAATCCCCATACCTTTCACCTTAAACTGTCTACCGTGGATCTTTCATGTTTCTTAAGAGGTCCCTAAGGGGGCGTGCATAAACACACCAGCATGCCTACCATCCAATGGTGAAATGTAAAATTTGTTACTACCGGTTCTCTGGGCATGGCTTGGTGGTTGTTGTGGGTAATATGACTGGGTGGGCATGGCCAACTTTTTTTTAACTTTTAAAAGCATTTTTTTTACAACTTCTTCAGCTCAAGCGGTTGCAGAGAAAAGCTTTTAAAAGCCTCTGATGATCAGGCAACTCAGTTGGGATTGTTAGAGCCTCTTAAAAGCATTTTTTACAACCTCTTTGGCCGAAAAGGTTGCAAAAAAATGCTTTTAAAAGCCTCTGACGATCAAGCAACTCAGCTGGGATCGTCAGAGCCTTTTAAAAGCATTTTTTTTACAACCTCTTCAGCTGATCGTCAGAGCTACCGGTTTGCCCGAACTGGTCCGAACCAGTAGAATCCACCCCTGAGAGAATCAACCTAGAACTACATATATAATAGCACTGTGGTGGCTAAAATGGCTTTTTCAGAGGACTTAATCAGTGCAGAGCACGTGTTTGCTAGGAATTCAAAAAGCAGAAAATATATAGAAATGACCTCCAATTTTATTTTTATTTTTCATTTTCCTTTTGGCAGTGAAACTAGTGAAGGCCGTGCTGTTCTTCTAGCTTCTGAGCTTGAGGACTTCATTGCAGCCGTAAATTGGAGAAAGGAACGAAGTCTGGTTGAGACACATCCAGGACTAGCTTGACATTGTCCTACAAGGTGTGAAATTTTCCATCTTCCCTGTGCTTTCCTGACCACAGCTGGCAAATTCCAGTCCTCCTAAACGGATCATAAACCGCAAATCCTTTGTGAGAAAACCCGTGCTCTGTTTATACGGCACGTCTGTATTCAAGGGATTAAAATAAACTATTTATTCCTTCATCCTGGACAAATCACATTATCCAGAAACTCCAAGGAGTGGAGATTTTTGTTTTCAAAATAAACACTGGGCAGTTTTTTCCCCTCTAGCAGGAACCCACGCAGTGTGGAATAAATGCTTCGGACTATACCAGGAGCACAGAATGTACACAGCAGAACCAACCCTCATAATCTATTCAAAAGTCCAAGATAAATGGAAGGATTTTGTATGTACCCTTCCTTAACCATCGCCGCTCTTCTTTTGCTGTTCTTCCATGACTTAATTTCTTTCCCACTTCAAATGGCTAGTGGTTTCCAAGGCCCCGATGCCAATGTTCTGACCTAGGCTTCCTGAGACAGTAAAAGCACATGATTAGTCCCAAAAACCCACTTTTTATTTCAATGGCTGTGAATTTCTGCTCATTCGGAGCCTGTTCATTCTCATTCTGTTCATTCACAGATGAGTCACAGATCATTTGTAAAGAATCCGACAGAAGTCTGCCACAGTCCTTCGGGATAAGGCTGATAATCACCCACCTTTATCTCCCTTGACACGCTGCCAAAGACCTAACTGGCAATTATCTTTGCAAGGCCACACGGAGCACAGAGTCAAAACAGAGCTGCAGAATTTAAACCGACCAGAACAAAGTTGCTTCCTGCAAAGGCTCACGTGCCTTTGCTCCACCTTTATGTCTTATGGGAGGGGCCAATCATCTCCAAGCCCTACTCCTGAGTTGTCCCTTTTGTTTTAACCGTTCTTGCCTTCTGGCAGCTCTGCGCATGCGCGCACTGGGAACAGGCTCCCCCTGTTCATCTGCCTCATTGATGTCTGACTCTGGAGTCCACACATAACTCCCAGATGTCCCTGGCCCCATCTCTGCCTCCGATGCAGAGCCCTCGTCCGAGCCTTCTCCAGACTCCAGGACTGGCCCATTGTCCTCCCGAGCCTCCTCACTGTCCGACTCCGTTGCCAGCTCTGCAGGCTGCCAGTGGACCACAACAGCCAACGGAAACCACGTTCCCAAGTTCAATCCTTCCAGAAAATAAGATGATTTCCAGAAGGATTCCACAACCAATTTGACCCTTTGATCAGAATTAGAAGGTATCCTTTCGGTGAGATCCTTTTTCCTGTCATAAATGTGAGAAAAGGCAATCCTGTTATTAGGTACATTGAAACAAGAGGATATGTGAGAAGGGGCTAGGAATTGTTGGAAGGTGAAACGGAATGACCTATGAAGCAGGGGCAGGTTTCAAAACCCGTCACTGCCGGTTTGCTCATGGGCACGCGCACACTCGTGCACATGATACTTCTGTGCATGTGCAGAAGCATCCAGTTGGGTAAGCGGAGTCTACTACTGCTATGAAGCCTGTTGCCTATAGCTCAAGAGAATGCAAAGTCCAGTTAACAAAGATGAAGAAAGCTTGCACTGCTAATCAAGTTGTACTCTATGTACAGTGAAGGGATTTTATTCGTGATCTGCCTTTCAAAAAAAAAAGTAATGATAGGTCGGTCATAGAGATGGATTTTTGTATCTTTGAGGCTTAAAAACACAGGCTGTATTTTCTAGGTAAGAGTACCACATCTGAGCTGCAACAATTGAGATGCTAATTATGGGGCAACAGAGACAGTTTTCTACTTTTTCATCCTAGCTTTAGATGATTCCCTCGAATTTTCCAGCTGATATTTGATCGTTTTGATCCAATATCAACGGAGGAGGAGGGAGGAGGAAGAAGGACAAAGGACGAAGAAGGACGAAGGAAAAAGGAAGAAGAAGGAGGAAGGAGGAAGAAAAAGAGATTGTTAACCCTGAAGCTGGCCATTTTGAGACTTCAGTGCTAATGCACTGGAGAAGAGGTACAAGGAGGGGGGAATAGAGATAGTTTGGGTGTGGTAGTCAAAACAAACTACTTTATTTTGGGAACCAAGGACATTCCTGCAAGTGCTCAAAAGGAGGGGACCGGTGTCACCTAGCAACTGGACAGTATCCTGATTGGACCATGTGACTGATTGTTTTGAGAAAGTGGAAAACATTTACTTTTAATTAAGTGAAAACCCTGGGAAGAATCAGAGTCGGTTTTCACCAGCTCATGACAATATGGCTTATCCGATAAACTTATTCTTTGAGGAATCTACCTGCCTCAGAGTTTTGTTTGCTTGGCAGATATCACCATCGACCCAGGGATGCCCAGTTGGGGGCTCGTTTCATATCCCCATGAAGTTGTTCATCAAAGTTCTACTCATTGATCTACTTGGGTTGTCTGTTTTTGAATTTCTGGTCGGCAGCAGCTGGAGCGTTTGACGGGAGCTCACCCCGTCCCACAGCAGCAACAGGTCTCGAAAACGAGCTTGCCAAAGGGAACTAGGTATGTTTAGCCTACTGAAGAGAAGAACTAGTAATGATATGATAGGAGTCTTTCTTCCTCTCGTATCTTAGAACATCAGGGTAGGGGTTGGCCTTTCCAATGGTGGAGTCCTCTGGATTCCCAAGGACTTGCTACAACATGTTTATGTGATGATGGTGATGTTGTCCATTCAGTTGTGTCTGACTCTTGGTGATCCTATGGGCCATGTCTTGCCACTTCTTCCAATCTTGCATGAAGTTCAGTGCTCTGGCTGGTGTCAGCTTTGATGGTGCCCACCCATCGTTTTCTTTGGCGGCCTGATTTCCTTTTACCGCTAATTCTTCCAACCATAATTGCTTCCTCCAGTCAATTCCCCCACATGACATGGCCAAAATAAGTGAAGTGTGTGTGTTTGTATGTGTGTGTGTGCGTGTGTGTAAAAGAAGGACTAGGGGAAGACATGATAGCAGTCTTCCAGTATCTCAAGGTCTGCCACAAAGAAGAAGGAGTCAAGCTATTCTCCAAAGCACCTGAAGGCAGGACAAGAGACAATGGGTGGAAACTAATCAAGGAGAGAAGCAACTTAGAACTAAGGAGAAATTTCCTGACAGTTAGAACCATTAACCAGTGGAACAACTTGCCTCTGGAGGTTGTGAATGCTCCAACACTGGACATTTTTAAGAAGATGTCTGAATGTTTTAACCATTTGTCTGAAGTGGTGTAGGGTTTTCTGCCTAAGCAGGGGGTTAGACTAAAAGACCTCCAGGGTCCCTTCCAACTCCGTTATTCTATTCTATCCTATCCTATCCTATCCTATCCTATCCTATCCTATCCTAGCTAGTTTTGAAAGCCTGTCTCCCTTGTTATAATGCACCGACAGGAAGCGTGAGGACCACAGATGGAGATGCGTTGCACAAAAGAAAGAAAAACTCTCATTAATGTTTCGAAAAAATCTTTTTGAACATCTGGAGTTACTCTTATCCCGTTCAGAACATCCCCGGAGAGATGTTGAGAAGGGACTTCTACTCGCAGAACCACAATTTGTCCAGATTTAAGAATTTCGTTTTTTGCTGCTCTTTTTTTTTTCTCTTTTCGTTGCTCTTTCTTAATTGTTTCATTGGATTCTTTGCTGCTGCATTGTTCTTCTCCAGATCTAGGCCTGCGTAAACTCATTTCACAATTCTATTAAAAAGCAGACAGGCCTGTCTTTATTTTATTTCGATGTACCAACTTGCACTGGTTGGAAGCCAGCATGTTTTGTATTCCAACCACAGAGTAATGGGTAATGGGTACATAATTAAGCCTTTTGGGACAATTCACTTTTTTTCTTTTTTAAAGAAAGTTCCTAGTTTATAGAGCTGTAAACTAAAGCTCGCAACAAGTGTTGGCTACGATTGGTGGCTGGAAAACTATCAGATGTCAAACAGGGATTGGAGAAGTTTCCGTTTACGAGATATACACCCTGTCTGCAGAGCTTAATTAACTTGTGCCCCTATGTTGTCCAACACAACAAAATAAGATATAACAATAAAAAAAAAACTATTTACAGATGTGCTGTTTTTCCTTTTCGTTTCCTAAATGTGCGTGCAGATGGCCGTTCAACAGCTTTTGAAATACAGAAGCTAAATCACACAATTGTTAGGGAAGTAAAACCAAAGGAATTAATAATTGTAAATAAATTGTTGGTGAAAAAGCCAAAAAAAAAAAAAAAAGGATTTATGCACATCAGGGTTTCAAAATAGCATGGGTAAGTCTTCGGCTTACGACCGCAACTGAACCCAACATTTCTAAGTGAAACATTTGTTAACTGCGTTTTCTCCCATTTTACGACCTCTGTCTTGCCACAGTTGTTAAGCAAAACACTGCGGTTGTTAAGCGAATATCACGGCTGTTAAGTGGCTCTGGCTTCCCCATTGACTTTGCTTGTCAGAAGGTGTCGTGTCCCACTCCTCCGCTGACGGCCGGGTCAGGGAAATCCGAATCAGGCGTGCCTCTGCAGCTCTGCCCAAAGTCCTAGCAAAGTCCTCAGAGCAGGCAGGAGACCAGAAAGTGACTTCAGCAAGATAAGTTCGACTTTGCCTGACTCAGAGACTGCCAGAAAGCAGATCCTTTATATAGGCCATGGGGTGTGGCTCCATGACTCAGCACTCATTAAGGCCTGCCCCTCCCTTCCTTCTGTTGCCTCCGCCTATCCAATCTTCTGATGCAAGGATTACTCCAATCAGCTGTTGGGAATAAACAGCTCACCTGCTGTGGAGGAGGGGGAGGGGTCTAGCTGCTCCGTTTGCCTGGGCATGGAGCCAGGGCTGGGGCCGGGAGATGCTCCTTCTTCTGCAGTTTGTCTGGGCATGGAGCCAGGACTTGGGCCGGGAGGCATACATTCCTCAGTGTTCGGGAGCAGGTAAGAAGGCCCCGGCTGCTCTGAGGGCGGGCAAGACACAACAGAAGGACGCAAAAGGGGATCATGTGAACCCCCCCCCCGCCCCGGAACACTGCAACCTTCATAAATACATGCCGGTCGCCAAGCGTCTGGGTTTTGATCACGTGACAACGGCAATGATTCACTTAGCCACTGTGGGCCGCCCCCCCCAAAAAAAAATGGTCATAAAAAGGAACAAAATTGACTTAAGAGTTGTCTTATTTAGCAACAGAAATTTGCTATGGTTGTTAGTCAAGGACTACCTCTAGATGAAAACCAAGATTCATTCTGATTTATTTCATCTCTTATGCAAAAGCAGATGGCCACCGTCTTTCCCTGATCTGGTTAGTGAGCTGGGTGAATGGCTCCTTCTTAACAGATTGTTGAGAGTTGGAAGGGACCTTGTGGGTCATCTAGTCCAACCCTCCACCCAAGCAGGAGACCCTACACCATTTCTGACAAATGGCGGTCCAGTCTCCTTTTGAAAGCCTCCAGCGATGAAGCTCCCACAACTTCCAAAGGCAACTTCCGTTCCATGGGTTGATTGTTCTCACCGTCAGAAAACGTCTCCTTATTTCCAGGTTGAATCTCTCCTTGTTCAGTTTCCATCCATTATTCCTTGTCTGGCCTTCAGGTGCTTTGGGAAATAGCTTTTTTTTTTTATTATTTGCATTTATATCCCGCCCTTCTCCGAAGACTCAGGGCGGCTTACACTATGTCAAGCAATAGTCTTCATCCTATTTGTATATTTATATACAAAGTCAACTTATTGCCCCCAACAATCTGGGTCCTCATTTTACCTACCTTATAAAGGATGGAAGGCTGAGTCAACCAAGCTTGACCCCCTTCCTCTCTGCAGCAGCCCCTCAAATATTGGAAGACTGCTATCCTGTCTCCCCTGGTCTTTCTTTTCACTAGACTAGCCAGGCTCAGTTCCTGCAACCGTTCATCATTATGTTTTAGCCTCCAGTCCCCTAATCCTCTTGGTTGCTCTTCTCTGCACTTTTTCTAAAAGAGTCTCAACATCTTTTTTATAGTGGCGATCAAAACTAGATGCAGTATTCTAAGTGTGGTCTTACTAAGGCTTTATAGAGTGGTATTAATACCTCACTTGATTTTGATTGTATCCCTTGTTAATGCAACTTAGGATTCATCCAGTGATGAAGCTCCCACAACTTCTGTGGGCAAGTTGTTCCACTGGTTGATAGTTCTCACTGTCAGAAAACTTCTCCTTATTTCCAGGTTGAATCTCTCCTTGTTCAGTTTCCATCCATTATTCCTTGTCTGGCCTTCGGGTGCCTTGGAAAATAGCTTGACCCCCTTCCTCTCTGTGGCAGCCCCTCAAATATTGGGAAACTGCTATCACGTCGCCCCTGGTCCTTCTCTTCACTAGACTAGCCAGGCCCAATCGTTCTTGCTGTTTGCCCTCATTTTTTCCTTCTCTCTCAATGTTGTGACAGCCTATATTGGTACCCAGCTAAATCTCCAAAAAAGGACCAGGCCCAGCTTGCATTCCAGGCTGTTTCTCTCAACCCAGATGTCATCTCAGAGTTCTCTCTGGAACCATCGGACACAGCTGAATCACATCTGGGCCGAAATATTGTTCCTGGGGGTCCCATTCCACTTGCCTCAGCTGGCGTGTGCGGCTGTGATTTACGTCAGTGGCGGATCTGGCCCAGAGAATGGAAAGTGGATGCCGGGCCTGGAAGAAAGGTGACCCAGCTGTAAACTCTACAGCACAGCAGGGACCATGACGTCCTTCCTCCAGTAGACACGCTCCATCACCTTCCCACCCCAGCGTGACAGCAGCCAGGGTGGGGCGGGGCGGGGAGGGGATGACCAGGGGAGGAGACTGAGCCACAGGAGGGGTCATCCTTCATGAGCTGGACACGCTTCAGCCATCAACGTGTTGGACAGCTCAGCGGCCCTGGCGAACCTCTGGCACACGCCATCTGCCCCCAAATCTATCAATCATATTACCTAACCGCATCCAGGGACACCCTGCTGGCAAATGAAACAGTGTAGTTAGTGCTCCCTCTTTCTCTCTGTCTGTCTCTCTCTCTCTGTGTGTGTGTCTCTCTGTCTCTCTCGCTCTGTCTCTCACTCTCTGTGTGTCTCTTTCTGTGTGTGTGTCTCTCTCTGTGTCTCTCTCTATCTCTGTCTCTCTCTGTGTGTCGCTCTGTCTCTCTGTGTGTGTGTGTCTCTGTCTCTGTCTCTCTTTGTCTCTCTCTCTCTGTGTCTCTGTATCTCTGTCTCTTGCTCTCTGTCTCGCTCTCTGTGTGTCTCTCTCTGTGTGTCTCTCTCTGTGTGTCTCTTGCTCTGTCTCTCTTGCTCTGTCTCTCTATCTGTGTGTGTCTGTGTCTGTCTCTCTGTCTCTGTCTCTCTGTGTGTGTGTGTCTGTGTGTGTGTGTCTCTCTCTCTCTCTCTGTGTGTCTCTCTCTCTCTCTCTCTGTCTCTCTGTGTATATAATTGCTACCAACCTGCCTTCCATTGAGGACCTGTATACTGCACGAAAGCTGGCTGAGGAACTCTGGGAGTTGAAGTCCACAAGTCTTAAAGGGACCAAGGTTGGAGACCCCTGCTATAGAGAATTTTTTTTCTTTATTTGCATTTATATCCTGCCCTTCTCCGAAGACTCAGGCTTCACTATGTTAAGCAATACACTATGTTAAGCAATAGTCTTCATCCATTTGTATAAAAGTCAATTTATTGCCCCCAACAATCTGGGTCCTCATTTTACCTACCTTATAAAGGATGGAAGGCTGAGTCAACCTTGGGCCTGGTGGGACTTGAACTTGCAGTAAGTGCAAGCAGTTGTGTTAATAACAGACAGACATAGTCTGCTGAGCCACCAGAGGCCCTTTAAGACTTGTGGACTTCAAACCTTTAAGACTTGTGGACTTCAAAGCTTTGCTGGCTGAGGGACTCTGGGAATTGAAGTCCACAAGTCTTAAAGGGACCAAGGTTGGAGACCCCTGCTATAGAGAATTTTTTTTCTTTATTTGCATTTATATCCTGCCCTTCTCCGAAGACTCAGGCTTCACTATGTTAAGCAATACACTATGTTAAGTGTATTGCTATGTTAAGCAATACACTATGTCAAGCAATAGTCTTCATCCATTTGTATATTTATATACAAAGTCAACTTATTGCCCCCAACAATCTGGGTCCTCATTTTACCTACCTTATAAAGGATGGAAGGCTGAGTCAACCTTGGGCCTGGTGGGACTAGAACTTGCAGTAGTTGCAATTCCCAACTGGATAAATTATAATAGAGATATGAGTTCCGATCTCCATTATATCGTCTTTGTTGGGTTTCGACGGGAGCTGCTGGTTTATTCTGTAGTTGTGACTTGATCGTTTTAAATTTTTATTTCACTCTATTTTATTGGTACACTACTCAGAGTTGCATTGTCTGAGTTGGGCAGCCATCGAAATGCCTGAAAATTTTTTATTTATTTATATATATATATATATATATATATATATATATATATATATATATATATATATATATATATATATATATATATATATATATATATATATATATATATATAATCCACCTGAAATGAAAACCAGCTGTTTTGTGGTTGAAACAGCCAGGAAACCTCTGTTGGGAAAAGAATTATTGGCTCCCCCCTATCCCTGTAGTGAATTGCAAATTAACTAGGCGAAGAAACAGCATTTTTTCCAATTGGGGGACAAATAGAGTGGTGTAAAAAAATATTTTTTCCACCTTTACACAAAAGTATTGTTAGTTGCAAGTACTTGGTGTCATTTTTATCCTCCCTTTCCTTGAAAGAGCTCATAGATGCATTGAGTTGAGTCCTTTCGGCTATATTTTTCAAACCGGGCAACTTTTAAGTTGGATGGACTTCAACTTCCTGAATCTCCCACCCAGTAATTGCCAGCGTTTAAGACCACATATCTTAACATTGCTGGAAAACCGCTGAGCTTTATCTCCCAAACTTCACTAACCAGGGTTTTAGGCTGAGAGTTTAATTCATGAACCACGCTAGCTTAAGGCTACTAAACCGGGCTGCAAAAGCTGAATTCATCACTGGATGGTTAGGATTTCCATAATCTGAATCATAATCTCATTTCACCCGTCATAAAGGCTATCTAGATGTTTGCAGCTCAACCCTGTTTAACCTATCCTGGATTCAACTTTATCTTGCATTGGGTTCTCCAGATCCTTCCTTCCTTCCTTCCTTCTTTCCTTCCTTCCTTCCTTCCTTTCCTTCCTTCTTCCCTTTTTCTTTGCCTTTCCCCTTCCTTCCTTCCTTCCTTCCTTCCTTCCTTCCTTCCTTCCTTCCTTCCTTCTTTCCTTCCTTTTTCCCTTCCCCTTCCCTTCCCCTTCCCTTTCTCTTCCCCTTTCCCCTTCCTTCCTTCCTTCCTTCCTTCCTTCTTTTTCCGTTCTCCTTTCCTTCCTCAAAATGAGTCCTGAAATCTTTGGATTACATACAACAATTTCTGTGCTGTTTCAGAAGAATATGTTCTTCACTGGAACACATTATGTCTAAGAAATTATCTTTAACTACCAATCAAGAGGATTTGACAAGAATCATAACATAACATAACAACAGAGTTGGAAGGGACCTTGGAGGCCTTCTAGTCCAACCCCCTGCCCAGGCAAGAAACCCTACACCATCTCAGTCAGATGGTTATCCAACATTTTCTTAAAAATTTCCAGTGTTGGAGCATTCACAACTTCTGAAGGCAAGTCGTTCCACTTATTAATTGTTCTAACTGTCAGGAAATTTCTCCTTAGTTCTAAGTGGCTTCTCTCCTTGATTAGTTTCCACCCATTGCTTCTTGTTCTACCCTCAGGTGCTTTGGAGAATCGCTTGACTCCCTCTTCTTTGAGGCAGCCCCTGAGATATTGGAAGACTGCTATCCTGTCTCCCCTAGTCCTTCTTTTTATTAAACTAGACATACCCAGTTCCTGCAACCGTTCGTCATATGTTTTATCCTCCAGTCCCCTAATCATCTTTGTTGCTCTTCTCTGCACTCTTTCTAGAATCTCAACATCTTTTTTACATTGTGGCGACCAAAACTGAATGCAGGATTCCAAGTGTGGCCTTACCAAGGCATTATAAAGTGGCACTAACACTTCACGTGATCTTGATTCTATCCCTCTGTTTATGCAGCCCAGAACTGTGTTGGCTTTTTTAGCAGCTGCTGCACACTGCTGGCTCATATCTAAATGGTTATCCACTAGGACTCCAAGATCCCTTTCAAACATCCCTTTCATCCCTTTCAAATCTTTACATTGGCAACTAAGGTCTTTGAAAGCTTCTTCTTTTGGCCCAGCACCCAATCCAGAGGTCTGTGAAATGGTTTGAGCGACTAGATACTAAATGTGGTGGCAATTTCTCTCCAAGGACTGTGAGTAGGCACGTCTTCGTCATCTCCAAATGTCCTTGGAATAAGAGGGATACATCCCAAATTCTCCCTTTCAACTTTTCAACTTTTTTTCAAACCAAGAATGACACTGATGTCACCGCTTATTATGAGTAGTTGCTTCCTCTCGTGGCTCATCCTGCAGACACATCAAACACTGAGTAGTAAGTTTTCCACTACTCGAGGCTAAACTGCAGTTTTGTGTTTGTTGTTCGATACACTGCAGAAATCCAGGGTTTGTTTTAGCAAGTGGTACGAATAAGACCGTCTGATAAAAGGGTATTATTACTTGGGGAGATTGCACAGTTTATGAACAGCACAACTGGGTTTGATTAAGCCAGTTTAACATTTGGGGTAGTTCATGAATTCAAGGAGTCCTGTTATTTAAATTATTGAATTAAATTATTGAGTCTGTCATTTGCACCTCTATAACTGTCTGGTTCGGATCTGCAACCCAACAAGAAAAACACAGACTTCAGAGGATAATTAGAACTGCAGAAAAAATAATTGCTACCAACTTGCCTTCCATTGAGGACCTGTATACTGCACGAATCAAGAAGAGGGCCGTGAAAATATTTACAGACCCCTCGCATCCTGGACATAAACTGTTTCAACTCCTACCCTCAAAACGACGCTATAGAGCACTGCACACCAGAACAACTAGACACAAGAACAGTTTTTTCCCGAAGGCCATCACTCTGCTAAACAAATAATTCCATCAAGACTGTCAGACTATTTACTGAATCTGCACTACTATTAATCGTTTCATAGTTCCCATCACCAATCTCTTTCCACTTATGACTGTATGACTATAACTTGTTGCTGGCAATCCTTATGATTTACATTGATATACTGACCATCAATTGTGTTGTAAATGTTGTACCTTGATGAACGTATCTTTTCTTTTATGTACACTGAGAGCATATGCACCAAGACAAATTCCTTGTGTGTCCAATCACACTTGGCCAATAAAAATTCTATTCTATTCTTAAAAAAAAACAAAACCCACCCCCAAAAAACAGAGGAACTGGAAATTTTAACGATTCTTTGCTCTTGCTCTAAAATGTGCGGAATATATTAAAACCTGCTAAAAATGGATCTGTTTGGATTGGGTCAGCGTCTTAATGACTATTTTCTTTCCTTCGTAGTCTCTTTTTAAAATCTATTTCCCTTCCTTGTTGCCAAGGAAAGAAAAGCAAGCCGAGCAAACAAGCTATCTCGCTGGGGAACAAATACCGACCCAAATCAGAAAATGAAGAAAAGTAAATATTTGTTTTAAAATATGCCTCCACGCTCGTTTCCTTTAATGCGAAGCGCAACTCGGTTTCCATTTTTCCCAAATTTCTGCTGGCTTCTTTTATGGCTGGGTAACAAAAGAGGCTTCTTTCGTGAGCATTACCGATGTTTCATGGCTGATGGTGATTAGACACTGGACTGCCTCCATTCCTCCACCTGCTTGGATCAAAAAAAGTAAAAAAATAAATTAGTCCTGGATTTTAAATGCAGCCAATAAAGAGGAAACAGTTTCCAGTTTTTGCAGCTGACTGGCTGGATCTGGTGTTGTTTTAGCCTCAATTTTGTCTTGCTGGGTTTCTGCCCGTTTCGCTCTGCTCGGCTAGCATCTTTGTAAAAAAAGCAGATTTTTTTTAAAAAAATTGGTTGCCTCGACTTTCTTTCCTCGCAAGGAAATGAGTGGTCCAGCAACAGATGCTGTTAATTATTTTTATTATTTATTATAATTTATTTACATTTATATCCCGCCCTTCTCCGAAGACTCAGGGTGGCTTACATTGTGTAAGGCAATAGTTTCATCCTATTTGTATATTTATATACAAAGTCAACTTATTGCCCCCCCAACAATCTGGGTCCCCATTTTACCTACCTTATAAAGAATGGAAGGCTGAGTCAACCTTGGGCCTGGTGGGATTCGAGCCTGCAGTAATTGCAAGCAGCTGTGTTTAATAACAGGCTATCTTACAGCCTGAGCCACCCACGGCCCATTAATGTGTTAATGTGTTAATGTGTTTTTCGTCTTCATTTTGCTGTAACCTCTGGAATAGGGTGATGACACTGGAAGTGAGAAGTCTAAGTGCTATTGCTATCTCTTGATGAGCTAGCTAAGCAGTATCCTTCAAACAAATGTCTGGTTTGATTCTGCAACCCAACAAGACAGACACAGACTTCAGAGGATCATTAGTACTGCAGAAAAACCAATGGCTACCAAACCTGCCTTCCATTGAGGACCTGTATACTGCACGAGTCAAAAAGAGGGCTGTGAAAATATCTACAGAACCCTCACATCCTGGACATAAATTGTTTCAACTTCTGCCCTCAAAACGATGCTATAGAGCACTGCACACCAGAACAATTAGACACAAGAACAGTTTTTTCCCAAACGCCATCACTCTGCTAAACAAATAATTCCCTCAACACTGTCAAAGTATTCACTAAGTCTACACTACTATTAATCTCATCGTTCCCATCACCCATCTCCTTGGCCAATAAAAAATTCTATTCTATTCTATTTTCACTGTTCAAGCAGGAGACTCTACATCATTCCAGACAAATGGCTGCCCAATCACTTCTTAAAAGCCTCCAGTGATGGAACACCCACAATTTCTGAAGGCAAGTCATTCCACTGGTTGATTGTTCTCACTGTCAGAAAATTTCTCCTTCGTTCTAGGTTGCTTCTCTCCTTGGTTAGTTTCCATCCATTGTTTCTTGTCCTGCCTTCAGGTGCTTTGGAAAATAGGTTGACGCCCCTCCTCTTTGTGGCAGCCCTTCAAATATTGAAATACTGCTATCCTGGCACCCCCAGTCCTTCTTTTCACTAGACTAGACATACCCAATTCTTGCAAACCGTTCTTTATACGTTCTAGTCTTCAGCCCCCTAATCCAGTTCTACAGATCCAGTTCTACAGAGGAATTATTGAGTCTGTCATTTGCACCTCTGTAACTGTCTGATTTGGTTCTGCAACCCAACAAGACAGACACAGACTTCAGAAGATTATTAGAACTGCAGAGAAAATAATTGCTACCAACCTGCCTTTCATTGAGGACCTGTATACTGCACGAATCAAGAAGGAGGCCGTGAAAATATTTACAGATCCCTCACATCCTGGACATAAACTGTTTCAACTCCTACCCTCAAAACGACGCTATAGAGCACTGCACATCAGAACAATTAGACACAAGAACAGTTTTTTTCCTGAAGGCCATCACTCTGCTAAACAAATAATTCCCTCAACACTGTTAAACTATTCACTAAGTCTGCATTACTATTAATCTTCTCATCGTTCCCATCACCAATCTCTTTCCACTTATGACTGTATGACTGTAACTTTGTTGCTGGTAATCCTCATGATTTATATTGATATTGAATGTTTCCTGATTGCTTATTTGTACCCTATGCTTATCATCAAGTGTTGTATCATTAAGTGTTAAATTTGTACCTTATGACTATCATTAAGTGTTGTAAGTGTTGTACCTGGATGAAGGTATCTTTTCTTTTATGTACACTGAGAGCATATGCACCAAGACAAATTCCTTGTGTGTCCAATCACACTTGGCCAATAAACATTCTATTCTATTCTATTCTACTAAGTCTGGCTCAGATCAAATTAAGAGGCAGAATTCAGTTCTCCCTGGGTCACAAATTTCAGATCTGGACAAAGGTGGGTTCTCCCCACCCCCACATAAAGTTGGAAGAACCCTGAGTGATTTCTTTAACATGCTTTTATGCTTTGGTTACATCAGCAGGAAATATGGCTTTGTATATGAAAGTGGATCAAGTTGTTGTGGTCCGCCAGCAGCCTGCGGAGCTGGCAACCGAGTCAGACAGAACAGGAAGAACATAGTCCTGGAGGCTGGGGAAGGCCCGGATGAGGGCTCTGCATCGGAGGCTGAGGTGGGGCCAGGGCCATCTGGGAGTGAGGTGCGGACTCCAGAGCCTCCAGAGGCTGACAGTCGTGAGGCAGAGGAACAGGAGGAGCCTGTTCCTAATGCACTCATGAGAAGAGCTGCCAGAAGGCAAGAGCAGCTAAAGCAAAGAGGACGACTCAGGAGTAGGGCCAAGAGATGATTGGCCCCTCCCATAAGGCTTAAAAGGCCAGCAATGGCGTTTGGGCTTTGCCAGAAAACAACGTTGATAGCTTTGTCTTGTTGCATTTGTTTCCTATCGGTGTCTTCTGAACTTTTGCCAAGAAAGGCCTTTGGCAGTTTGCCTAATTGGACCAAGGTTGGTGATAGGACTGAGGAATTTGTGTTGGGAGGAATTTGCTTTAATTTAGTTGAACTACGCTGAGAATGAGTTAATTCTCAGCTGTTATAATAAAGTTTGTTTGTTTTTACACTGACTGAGTTTCCTACTACCTACTTGGTCCTGGGTCACAACCACAAGTAGAAAAGTTATTAAAATATATGTGCCCATATCCTATAGCAATGGATAATGTGAGCAAGCTTTTTTTTTTTTAAGCGCCTTTGCAGTTTCCTTATCATTTCTTCTCCACAATAGGGGCATCAATCTTCCTACTTCATTTTATAGAGACGTGGCAAAGTGGTTAGAATCATTGGTGGGATTCACTTACCTTCCCTACCATTTCGCAAATGTGAGCAGCGCTCACGCATTACATCCAGGCGGGGGTGGGTGGGCGGAGCCTCCCACAGTCGCCACTACCGGTTCGCCGAAACCGGACAGAACCAGCTGAATCCCACCTCTGGTTAGAATGCAGTATTGCAGGTTGACTTTGCCGACTGCCAGCAGCTCGACCCTGACCGGCTCAAGATTGACTTAGCTTTCCATCCTTTCCAGGTCAGTAAAATGAGGAGCCAGATTGTCGGGGGCATTAAGCTGACTCTGGGGCTGGAAAGCACCGTGAAGCAGTATATAAGACTAAGTGTTCCTGATGTTGTTATTAATTCACTTTGTTTCACCAGTTTCAATATAAAAAGATGGAACCTTCACACAACCTTGAATTACCCAAGGATAATAACAAACAGGTGAGATATCCCATGATCAGCCCCAAGGAATGCAAGCTCAGCAGCTTAAGGGTAGCCGGCCTGTTCAAACTTTGGACGAGATGAGAAAGTAAATACTTTTTTTTTTTTTAATGCCTAGAACTCCGGATCAAAGTTGGAAAGACCTGGTTTTATTTATTTGGAAAAGCCAGATTATATTGGCAGATGTGTATTTTCTTTCCTTTCCTTTCTTTCTTTCTTTTTTTTAAGTCTTTCACAAACATTGGCTCTGATTTGAGGTTTCCTGACAGGCATGCTGTTTTTAAGGACTTCTTATGGGAAAGGAAAGGGGAATAATATTTAAAGAGGCTGGCAACAGAGAAGGGGGCATCGGAAGGCTTTCCCCGCGAACCTGAGATTTCCTGAAATAGAAATTTAAGAGTGAGACTCTGAAGTTAAATATAGATTAACAGAGTTGGAAGGGATCTTGTAGGTCATCTAGACCAACACACCCACCCTGCCCAAGCAGGAGACCCTACACCATTTCTGACAGATGGCAGTCCAGTTTCTTCTTGAAAGCCTCCAGTGATGAAGCTCCCACAACTTCCGAAGGCAACTTCTGTTCTATTGGTTGATTGTTCTGTCAGAAAAATTCTCCTTATTTCCAGGCTGAAACTCTCCTTGTTCAGTTTCCATCCATTATTCCTTGTCTGGTCTTTGGGTGCTTTGGAAAATAGCTTGACCCCTTCCTCTCTGTGGTAGCCCCTCAAATATCTGAAGACTGCTATCCTGTCTCCCCTGGTCCTCTCTTCACTAGACTAGCCATGCCCAGTTCCTGCAACAGTTCATCCTATGTTTTAGCCTCCAGTCCCCGAATCATCCTGGTTGCTCTTCTCTGCACTTTTTCTAGCGTCTCAGCATCTTTTTTATAGCGTGGTGACCAAAACCAAAGTTGTATGAACCAACAAGCTGTGATAAATTTTAGTAGCTAGCTAAAACTGGAAGTTCAGTAGCTGAAACCGGAAGTTCATTTTTGGGCATGCACATTTACACAGGGAGACCTCGACTTTTACTGAGACCCAGTTTGTAGCAGACCCAATAAACAAAGTCGCTATCGGAAAGAAAACCAAATTGGCTTGTTTCTTCTCACAGCGTCTCACACAATTGTGGCTGAGCAAGCCGAGACACGCGATCACTGAACCGGTTGTTGAACTGACAGGATCCCGTCACTGGTTGTAGTGCAAGGAGAATTGGGGAGGGGGGTATCAACAACCAACCACAGCCAACAACCCAAGGTCAAGGGTCAAGTTGCAAAGAAGAGTAAACAAGGTGAATCCAAGAGAATTCCAGCCAACCTCAAAAACTAGAAGTTCGGTATAGGGTAGAACAAGAAGCAATGGGTGGAAACTCATCAAGGAGAGAAGCAACTTAGAATTAAGGAGAAATTTCCTGACAGTTAGAACCATTAATCAGTGGAACAACTTGCCTGTAGAAGTTGTAAATGCTTCAACGCTGGAAATTTTTAAGAAATTTTTAAGAATAACCATTTGTCTGAAATGATGTAAGGTTTCCTGCCTGGGCAGGGGGTTGTATTAGAAGACCTCTAAGGTCCCTTCCAACTCTGCTATTATTATTATGTATTTATTATATGTATTTATTATTATATGAGTTGTTCTTCCAGGCCAGGAAGCAGGGAGCAGAAGGCCCGCCCTCTGAGAAAGCAAAGGCCAGGCCAGGCCAGCATTCTCTCCAGCAAAATAAAAGGCAGGAAGTGGGCTCCAGCAGCCAGGAATGCAAACTATTTTTCAGCCCCGGGCAGGTGTGCCGTGGAGTCAACTTACTGAAGTCATCCTCAAACTACACTCAAGTTGAGGTGTGGAGAGAGAAGATACAGGAAAAGATCCCCCAGCTGGTCTCCAAGACAAGGAACGGAGCACATCTACTTCTTTTTAATATGTGTAATTAAATATTTTCGTTTGAAATGGATACATTACTGGATTATTATTGGTCATATCCAGTGATGAAATCCAATTTCTTTTTTTTTTCTACCGGTTCTGTGGGCGTGGATTGGTGGGCGTGGTGTGACTTGGTGAGCATGGCTTGGTGGGCGTGGCGGGGGAAAGATACTTTTTTTTAAAAAAAATTTTAATTTACATTTATATCCCACCCTTCTCCGAAGACTCAGGGCGGCTTACAATGTATAAGGCAATAGTCTCATTCTATTTGTATATTTACAAAGTCAACTTATTGCCCCCCCAACAATCTGGGTCCTCATTTTACCTACCTTATAAAGGATGGAAGGCTGAGTCAACCTCGGGCCGGGCTTGAACCTGCAGTAATTGCAGGCTGCTGTGTTCTAATAACAGGCTTCTAACAGCCTGAGCTATTATGGCCTGAGCTATTACTGCAATATCTCCATTCCCACCCCACTCCAGGGGAAGGATACTGTAATATCTCCATTCCCACCCCACTCCAGGGGAAGGATACTGCAAAATCCCCATTTCCTCCCGATCAGCTGGGACTCAGGAGGCAGAGAATAGATGGGGGCGGGGCCAGTCAGAATTTTTACTACCAGTTCTCCGAACTACTCAAAATTTCCGCTACCGGTTCTCCAGAACTGGTCAGGACCTACTGAAACCCACCTGTGGTGTAGCCCATTTTATTTATATATATATATATATATAAATAAAATATATATATTAAATATATATATATGCTGAGGGCTTTTTCAAGAATTGTGTTGGCAAATGGACAAGAATTGTGTTGGATTTGGCCTCCCTGCATATCTGTCACTCCACAGCTAACCTAGAACAGCAGCTGAGTTAGTCTGGATTGTGAAAGCAATCACCTCTTGCTGGAATGCAGGCCAACTCATGGGTTGTGTTGAAAATTGATTGGTGCAACTTGCTTCCTCCCCCAAAAAATTTCACATTGGCACAAAAGTTGGAATGTTGGCTAATGTTTCTCTCTTTCTCTATCCAGAAATCTTTTTTTATTTTTAAAGGAATCTGAAGGCAGGGGTGGAAATTGCATGCGTCTAGAGTTGCATATCAAGCACGGAAATTATATATATCAAAGAGAGAGCGCTTACTTTTATATTTGAAGACTTTTGTCTCGGTGGAATTACCATAACAAGGAATGGCCCCAGACAGATTTCCATCAAAATGGTACTTGTCCAATTTCATTAGCAGCTGCATAAATTAGCGGAAGAGGAGTTAAGGGAAGCCAGGAGTGTAGATAGAACCAGAGTTTTCTACGGGACTTTAAGAGAGAAAGGACCAACTTCCAGATGAAAAACCTGCCCTACAAAGCAAAACTTAGAGGTGATTTTCCTGATGTGAGCATCCTTTGACCCCCCCCCCCAACGGCATCTGCAGAGGGAATGGGAGATCAATAAAGAGGTGATGGCTACCATGTTGACTCTGATGCTCCCCTGCAGATTCCCCACCCTGACCCTTGATATTTTAACCACTATACTGAATAATAACTGATGAAGCTTCTTGGATAAGAAGCAAAAGTCTTCCTCTTCTTCCTCAAAAAAACAAAAACAAAAGAACAGTCCAGTTGCCTTTTGAAAGAAAAAGAAAAAAGCAACTCTGAGACCCTATACTGAAGAAGACTGCTTTGTAAAAGGGATAGATACTTTTAAAGTTTTTCCTTTCCTTTCCTTTCCCCCCCTCTACTTTCCATTCCATTCCTTTCCCCCCCTCTACTTTCCATTCCATTCCTTTCATTTCCTTTCCTTTCCTTTCCTTTCCTTTCCTTCCCTTCCCTTCCCTTCCCTTCCCTTCCCTTCTTTCCTTTCCTTTCCTCCTTTCCTTTCCTTTTCTTCCCTTCCCTTCCCTTCCCTTCTTTCCTTTCCTTTCCTTTCCTTCCCCACTCTACTTTCCTTCCCTTCATTTCTTTCTTTCTTTCTTTCCTTCTCCCCTTCCCTTCCCCCCCCCTCATCCCCCACAACCAGCCCCTCCAGCTGCTTTGTCCGATAAGCAGGTGCACAGCGATTCGAAGGTGCTCTGGCCAACCCTTCCCCAATGCTGACATTTTTTTATTATTATTAGTTGATTAAAAAAAAAGAAAGAATGCATCCTTTTGAGATCAGGTACACATTCTTTGCATCTTTGGCATGGCTGAGCTGTAACTTCACGCCAGTTAAAAGGCTTTCAAACCCCCCCCCTCACCCCCCCCTCACCCCCAGGACAGGAACCACTGATGAAGGGGCTCCTCCCTCTGTGCCCCCCCCCCGTGTCCCTAGATGGTTACAACACACCAACACACACTTGCACACCTGCGGATTTTGCATCCCTGCCAGCATTGATCATAGCATGGAACTCCCGAGTTCTTCAATTAGGACAGGTGATGACTAGCAATGGGGGCCTGGCAAGAGTTGGGTTGAGAGCCACATAGAAGGGGATGAAGGGGGAAGCCAGTTGTGGGAAGCTTCTCATACACACACACACACATACACACACACACACACACACACACACACACACACACACACACACCAGGCCCAAGGTTCAAGTCCCACCAGGCCCAAGGTTGACTCAGCCTTCCATCCTTTATAAGGTAGGTAAAATGAGGACCCAGATTGTTGGGGGCAATAAAAGTTGACTTTGTATATAATGTACATGTAGGAAGTTAGCACTCACTCCTCTCCTAGAAGAATGAAATATTTTAGAAAATATTAAAAAGGGCAGAAGATTATATTACCCTGGATAAGAAATGGAGAAACCTGTTTTAAAGAAAGCAGCTTCCTGCCTCCCCACCCCCCTTTGTCAATTCCCCACCCCCCTTTGTCAATAGGTCAGAGATAGAAAGTCACTCCCCCCCCCACCTTTTCAATGGGCAATTAAGGCTTCAGCCAAGCTCACTCAATCCCCCCCACCTTTGCAAATGGACTGTCATTTGCAACACAATAGGACTCATCTAGCAACAGAAACTCACCACATGGCAAGGCTCAAGCAAGCTTGAGAGACAACCTACAACCTTAGCTAAGACCCCTAGACCACCTGGGAGTTTGACAACAAATCAGGGTACATTTCTTATACAGGAACAGGAAACACCAAGGTGGGGCCCTACAGAGAGTATAAATTCAGGCACTCAGCATCCCTTCTGCCCTTCGACCCTGCTCCCCTCTTCTTCTCTTCTTCTACTTTCCTCTCTGGTTCTTCACCCAACACCTTGAACATGTGACCACCATTAAACCATCTTTCCAAGCAGTCTCCATGTTTCCAGTGTCTTTGTCCCCACTTGGAACTGAGCCCAGATGGATATTTCTTCCAACATACAAATGGATGAAGACTATTGCTTGACACAATGTAAGCCGCCCTGAGTCTTCGGAGAAGGGCGGGATATAAATGCAAATAAAAAAAACACACAAAAAAACACACTGAAGACTATGAGCCATTCCTTTCTGGGCCTGATGTGTTTTCAACCCCATCACCAAAAGCAACCTCAAGGAATAAATGGTTGGAAATTGACCAAGGAGAGATTCAACCTGTTGTGACCCAGGCCCAAGTAGGTAGTAGCAGACGCACTCAGTTCAAAAACAAACAGACTTTATTAGAACAGCTGAGAATTAAACTCATTCTCAGCGTCATCCAAACTAAATCAAAGCAAATCCTTCCTAACACAACTCTTCAGTCTTATCACCAACCTTGGTCTAATTAGGCAAACGGCCGAAGGCTTTTCTTGGCACAAGTTCAAAAGCAGAAGACGCCGACAAGAAATAAATGCAGCAAGACAAGGAGCAAGGCTATCAACGTTGTTTTCGGGCAAAGAGCCCAAACACCGTTGCTGAATTTTGCAGTATCCTTCCCCTGGAGTGGGGTGGGAATGGAGTTTTACAGTATCCTTCCCCTGGAGTGGGGAGGGAATGGGGATTTTACAGTATCCTTCCCCTGCCACGCTCACCAAGCCACACCCACCAAGCCATGCCACGCCCACCAAGCCACACCCACAGAACCGGTAGTTTAAAAAAATTGAAACCCACCACTGGTATAGAGATAAGGAAGTGTATTAATTATATGACAAAATTCGATGAAAATGTTTAAACCGGAGAGGTCACGCTATGTCCACTGTTTTTAATTTGTGTTATAAATAAAAAACTTTTTTTAAAAAAAGAAAGAAAATGTCAGAAGGACTTTTGCTTCTGAGCAATTCTGGGCATTGCTGGCCTGTCCAAGTATATATGGAAACCAGGGAAATAAAAACAGACGAATATGACTGAAAGGACAAATGGTTCTTGAGCTATACCAGGTCAGGAAATGTCCAGAATGATTTAATAATGAGATCATGGTGAATGTCAACTTTTAGCAGCACTGATGGAAACCAAAATGCCATTGGTAGTCACTTATTCAGTGGAGATTCATTTGATTTATTATATATACAGTATATATATATATATATATATATATATATATATATATATATATATATATATATATATATATATATATATATATATATATATATATATATATATATATATATATATTTTTCTAACATTTTCCCTGGTGTCCTGGCTGGTTAACCTCAATGTTCAAATTTTGCCACACGCGCGCGGAAGTGCTTTTCACCCTGCATGCTCATCGCAGTGAACGCAAAAGCAAAAAAACCAAAACATAACACACACTGGCACCACCATCGAGACACTCATCACACAATTACTCAGCCAACTTTCTTCCGATGATTTCCTGATGACTGCAAAAACCATCCACCGTCATCCACTTGACTAGTTCTCCGATGAACGGAAAAGGAACAGAGGTGGGGAAGCCGACTTCCAAGAAAACATTACCGGGGGAAATATTCATCTGAATTCTTATTCATGGATTGGATTGACTGGAATATTCCAGAAAACAAGTTGACTTGGCAGGTCAGTGCATGGAAAGAGGAACTAAGCATGGCACATGCCGCTGTTTATGCCAAGCGGATGCTGGATCCCGGCGGATTTTGGATTTTGACTTGCGGCAACTCTTGTCTATTTTAGTGTTTATCCAAGTCAGTTTTTTTTTCCTTGCACTTGTCCCTGTAAAAACACTGTCATTGTTTGTCTTCAGGGGAAAAGTTAGGAAGTACGATAATAATTCCTGTAGACGTTGCCATATAAGTGCGCACCTCTCTTCTCATCAACCTTCTTGAGAAGTTAAACCACCAAAGCAAGGTTTATTCATTGCCGTAGGACACACTGGTGAGGCAACTCAATTTTTCTTCCTTCCTTCCTTCCTTTGGTGGCCAAAACTGGATGCAGTACTCTAGGTGTGGTCTTACTAAGGCTTTATAGAGTGGTATTAGTACTTCACTTGACCTTGATTGTATCCCTCTGTTAATGCAGCATTGGCTTTTTTGGCTGCAGCCGCACACTGCTGGCTCATATTTAACTGGTTGTCCACTAAGACTCCAAGATCCCTCTCACTGTTACTACTATTAAGCCTGATTTCACCCGGTCTATATGTATACTTTTGGTTTTTTTGGCTAAGTTTAAGACTTTACTTCTCTCGTCTTTCTTTCTTTCTTTCTTTCTTTCTTTCTTTCTTTCTTTCTTTCTTTCTTTTTCTTTCCTTCCTTCCTTCCTTCCTTTCTTTTTTCTTTCTTTCTGTCTCTCTCTCTTTCCCACCTTTATTATTTTACAAATAACAGAACTAAATCTCTCCAGCTGTGGCAACGTGGTTGGCATGATCATGGAATGCAGCTTTCGCATTAGATCGAGGTTATTATTTTTTTTTTATGGTTCCTTTGAGATCGTTGCCCTTGTAAAGCTGCTATAGAGGGGGAGAGTGGAGGCATGAGGGTAACAGGCTGCACTGCAGATGTCGCTGGGGCTGAAGGAAGGACCTCGTTTTTATTTTTATTTTATTAGATTTTTATACCGCCCTTCTCCCGAAGGACTCAGGGCGGTGTACAGCCAAATAATAAAACCCCACAATATACACATTAAAACAGAAACTTAAAACCAAGCATATTACATAAATGGCCGAAATTTAAAACAATCAATTTAAAACCCTAAAATTCATAAATAACCCCAATTAAAATTTAATAAAGCTTTTAAGCCAGTCCCGCTTGAATAAATGAAATGCGTTTTCAGCTCACGGCGAAAGGTCCGAAGATCAGGTAAAATGGGAAAGAAATGAACAAAATGTCTAAAAGTTATGATACTTTACATTACCTACCAAGCACATCTAAAGTCTATGAAAGGAACGATTTTCAAAATCCCCCCAAGGCATGTCACCACTTTTGAGCAACCCTCATGTTTGGAAACAGATAGTTGAAAATTTTTGACACATCCGATAACACCGATGGCTAACCTTTTTGCCATTGCGTGCCAAAAGCAGGGGGAGCACGGGGGAGGGGGGGTTGCATGTATGCCCACCCCCATAATTCAATGCCCCCCTCCCCCATACCCTGGCCTGCTGCACATAGGTGTGCGCCCCCCCCGCGCCCCCCCCCCACTTTTGGCACACAACAACCAAAAGGTTACTGGTGGGCCAAGTAGGCCCATTTTTCGCCCTCCCTAGGGTCCAGAGGCTTTCTTGGAGCCTGGGGAGGGTGAAAATGGCCTTCCCCATCCCCACCCTGAGGCCCTCTGGAGGCCAGAAATGGCCCATTTCCCAACTTCCGGTAGGACAGGAAGGCCTATTTTTCACCCTTTCCCAGGCTCCAGAGCCTTTCTAGGAGCCTGGGGAGGGCAAAAACAGCCTTCCCCACCCCCACCTTGAGGCCCTCCGGAGGGTGGAAATGGCACATTTCCCGATTTCCGGTGGGCCCAGAAGGCCCGAAAATCAGCTGGCCGGCACATGCTTGCGTACTGGAGCTGAACTAAGGCAATGCTCGCATGCCCACAGATATGGCTCCGCGTGCCACCTGTGGCACACGTGCCATAGGTTCACCATCACAGTCCTATAATGTAGCAATCCAAGCTAAACATTATTTTGGACAGCTTACGAGGATTCAAATCCAGAACTAACTAACTAGGATGATTGAGGGTTTCAAAGAAAAGAAGATGGGGATTCCTTAACTATTACAACGACACCTGGAGAAGTTCTGCTTGTTAGCCCTTGACTGCCGACCGCAATTGAGCCAAAAGTTTCTGTTGCTACGCAAGGCAGCTGTTCAGGGAGATTTGCCCCCGTTTGCGACCTTTCTTAGCAAGACAGTTGTTAAGTGAATCACTGCAGTTGTTAAGTTAGTAGCATGCATGGTTGTTAAGTGAATCTGAGTTCCCCACTGACTTTGCTTGTCAAAAGATCACAAAAGAGGATCGCATGGCCCCAGGACATTGCGACCGTCGTAAATATGAATCAGTTGTCAAACATCCAAATGTAAATCATGTGACCATGGGGATGCCGCAAAGGTCATAAGAGTGAAAAACGTTCGTAAGTGCCTTTTTCAGTGCCGTTGGATGCAGGTAAGTGCAGGGCACGCACAGAGGCTCGGGGAGGTGAAAAACAGGCTTACCAGGCGTTCAGGAAGGCTGGAAAAGGGCCCGTTTCCAGCCTCCAGAGGGCCTCTGGAGCCTGGGGAGGCCATTTTTGCCCTTCCGGAGGCTCAAGGAAAACCTACAGAGCTTGGGGAGGGCAAAAACACTACCACCCCGCGCCGTGGTGCAGGAGGTTTCCTAGGCCATGCCCACCATGGCCACGCCCATCCAGCAACCGGGCAGAAAAGCCCTTGCTAAAATTTTTGAAGCCCACCCCTGGACACCTGATCCCTGACAGTTGCAAGTGTGAGGATTGGTCATACGTTGCTTATTTCAGCAAGACTGTAGCTTCAACCAGTCGCTAAGCAAACAGCTTAGTAGGTACTTTGAAAAGTAGGAGTCTGATTATCCCTGATCCATCAGCTAATCGTTTTTCTCCTTTGCATTCCAGATGGGCATCATTCTTTTAATAGCAAGGGTATTATGCACTCAATAGATTTTTTTTTCTTTTTAAACGGAAAAAAAAAATCTCCATTCACCTCCTATTTCAAAGTAGGAACGTGTTCCTTTCCCCCCCCCTTTTTTTTTTTTCTAAAGTGCATTCGTTTACTTTTATCTTTGGAACAACTCTCCCTTCTTCCCGCATAAGGAAGCTATCTAGATAAGAGGGGCCTGTTCCTCACTTACACAACCGATAAGCTAATTGTCGGATGTGCCTTTTAGAGATAAGGGAATCCCAGATCTGTGTGAACGAACATGTGTTCTTGGGATGCTGAGACCTCGAATGGCAAAGACCGTTTTGACAAGGCAAAGAGATCCTCCGCCAGGAAAGCCAAGTATCAAGTTCAGGATGTTCTTCCCATTATCCAGGTTTCGTCAGAAGAGGACCTGAACGATAAAGCCACAGCTTCGTTTCCTAAAAGAGAACAGAACAGAATAACAATGTTGGAAGGGACCTTGGAGGTCTTCTAGTCCAGGAGTCACCAACCTTTCGGATTTCAGGGACCACTAAATTCGTAATTTTAAATCCCTTGGACCGCTAATATGATTTGCCTAATGACTGGTTGGGTGGGCATGGGTAGGTGGTCATGTGACTAGGTGGGCGTAGTCAACTCGATGTCACTCACGTGGAGGGGCGCCTCTACTCACCCCTCCCTTCCCAGACCCTCCTCGCCTGCCCGCCTGGGCTCCTTAGGGCCCCAACAGGAAGCAGTTGCTGGAGCTAAGCAGCCACCACGAGAAAGAGTTGGCCAAACAGCTCAGTTCAAATTGGATCTGAGAAGGAGGCTCAGCAGAAGCACCTCATTGAGGACTTCGAGCATAGGCTTTCCAAGCAGAGGGAAGACCTGCGGGAGTGCAAGGCCAAGTACCGGCGCCTGGAGGCTCAGCGAGCTGAGATGGTCAGCCAGTTCCAGGCCATGAGGCAGTCCCACTGAAACAAGGCCCTCCAGCTCTTTGCCACCAGCAGTGTTTCCCTCCAGCCTTTGCCCAAAGCCCCACACCAGGAGGCTGAAGCAGACCCCGAGTCGGAATTTCTGCCCCCCTCCGACCCACACAAAAAGACCCTGAAGGGGGAAACTCTGCAGCAACACAAACGTTCATTGCACGCATCTGTCCCAGGGGCCATAGTTTGAGGACCCCTGATATAGTGAAATATTAAAAAATGCAAATAATTTTTTCTGCGGACCACCAAAATTTTCTTGTGGACCACCAGTGGTCCACGGACCACCGGTGACCACTGTTCTAGTCCAATCCCTTCCTCAGGCAGGAAAAACTCTATATACCAGTGATGGCAAACCTTTTCAGCTCCGAGTGCAACCCGGAAGAGGAGCTGCCCAGGGCGCCTGCGCACACCCAAAAATGAACTTCCGGTTTCAGCTACTGAACTTCCGGTTTCAGCCAGCTACTTTTCAGGGTCTCTGGCGTGCATGCGCACGTGATGCAACCATTATTCATATGTTTTAGCCTCCAGTCCCCTAATCCTCTTCGTTGCTCTTCTCTGCACTCTTTCTCTTCCCTTACTCTTGGCACCAGAATTTCTGTTGCTGAGCGAAACAGTTGTTCAGCAAGCTTCGCCCAACTATATGACCTTACCGTTGGTAAGCCAATCCTGCAGTTGTTAAATGAATCAAGTGGTTGTTAAGCGAACCAGGCTTCCCTCATGGACTCTGACTGTCGGAAGCCGGCTGAGAACGTCGCAAACGACGATCGATGATCCTGGAACTCTGCAACCATTGTAAATGCCAATGCCAAGTACCTGACATTTGAGGACAGGACCCTGGGGGTCCTATGACAGGGGATGCTATGACAGTCATAAGTACGAAATCACTTTTTTCAGTGTAACTTGGAATATTCACTAAGCAAATGTTTGCAAGTCAAGGACTGGCTATATATTGTTGATTCCAACCTTCTCCATGGTAGACGAACACGTTCAGAAAATCAAATGGGAGGAGGGGGGGGCATTCTTTATTTATTGTTTGATCGGCACCTCCCCACCTACAGAGTTTAAGGCCGTCAGCAGCCTCAGCAGAATCCTCAAATGAAGGCCATCCTCAAGGAAACTAATCAAGGAGAGGAGCAACCTGGAATTAAAGAGAAACTTCCGAACGATGAGAACAATTGACCAGTTGGAACAGCTTTGCCTCCAGAAGTTGTGGGTGCTCCATCTCGGGAGGTTTTTCAAGAAAAGATTGGACAGCCATTTGTCTGGAATGGTAAAGGGTTGATAGAAAGAGGGGTGGGGTTAGACTAGAAGATCTTCAAGGTCCCTTCCAGCTCTATTCTGACACAAATTGGTGGGGCTGGGGGACGGACAGTTTCTGCCTGTTTAGGGCGGTGTCTTGCCAGCAGTCTATAAATATTCATTGTCTGTGAAGAGAAGGAAAGGTGGGGGGTGGGGGGTGGGTTTCCCTCCCTCCTTTTCAGACAGCGATGGGAAATTGCTGGTTGGATCCTGCACCTCTGTCCTCCTGCCACCCACCATGCACACCTGTGGCATCTGGAAAAGATCGGAACGCCGCAGACAAAGAAACACCAGATCTCTTCTGCCTCCCTGACCCTCCCTAACTCCCCCCCCCCCACATTGACCAGCTCTGTCCCTTTGCATTTGACAGCCCCCCACGGGAGCAGGTCCTCATCCACCCCGCCAGCCCCGAAGGACGAGAAGGTCCTCCTTAATGTTCACACATCCCTTGCTTTCTCTTGCCCTCCCTGTTTCCCCCCAACCCCAACCCCAGCCCGAAGACCATCACTCACCAGGCTTTGATTATGGCCACAAAGAGACTTTGGAAGAGCCATGGCCAAGCTGGAGCTGGAAGAGACAGATGATGAAAGAGCTGTCAAACGGGATTAAACAGTAGCTGTTTTCCTCCTGCGACTGGAAGCCGAGCAACAGTGGGGGAGGTTGTAAGGCCATTGTAAAGCGCTTCTCTCCAGCTGGAAACGGACAGGACTTCGGCTCAAAGTCACGTGGAGAGGAATGTGGCCGACAGGGAAGAATGTCTTATATAAATGTATTTATTTTTTATTGTTTTGTATAGCATGTTCCATTTCTCTGTTGAACTGTGTGTCTTCTAGGCGTCCAAAGTGTTAAGATATAAACCAAAGTATATGCCAAAAAAAGTTTGTAGCAAAGCGTTAAGGTCCAACACTCCTCATACTTTACATAAATGACCTTTGCGATCATATTAAAAGCAACGGTGTTCGCTTCGCTGACAATGTTAAAACTATTCAACCCTACAGACGATGCAACTACCCTTCAAAAAGGCCTTGACTATGTGTCAGATTGGTCTAACAAGTGGCAACTTCAAATCTCAACCAACAAATGCTCTGCCTTGCACATTGGCAAAAAAAACAAAACATTCAAAACATAAAATACAAATTAGATGGACATGGCCTTATAGATGACTCTCACTCTGTCAAGGACCTTGGAGTACTCATATCAAATGATCTATTTGGGAAAAACCTCTTCTTGTGTCTAGTTGTTCTGGTGTGCAGTGCTCTATAGCATCGTTTTGAGGGCAGAACTTGAAACAATTGATGTCACTAAAATAGTTTATCAGTTATAATAGCAATCGTTATTGAAAAGTGTACTATCTTCCATTATAGTATCGATTATATAACCATTAAAATATTTACTCATCAGTTTTTCTTTCTCATGTAGTCCATATTTCACATAAATCCATTCCTCTAACCTCTGTATCTGTCAATTAACCATTTGTAGAATAGTTCCCATGTTATAAAATACTCCCGAGTCTTCTTTTCTTTTGATTTTTAGAGTCAACCTATCCATTTCTGCACATTCCAGAATTTTTTTGATTATATTATCATCTGTAGGGGTTTCTAGATTTTTCCAGTATTGTGCATATAACAATCCTGGCTGCTGTTAGAATATGTAAAATTAAATATGTGTTACCCTTATTATAGTTTCTTGGAAGCAGGCTCAGGTTTCAAATCTGTGTGTTGTTTTGTCATAGTTTCCAGCCATATGTGTATTTTCTTCCAGTATTTTTTTGCTTTGGGACATGTCCCCCAGATATGATAATGTGGTATTTGGTTGCCTTTCTAACATTGGTTGCCTTTCTAACATTGAACAGATTTATTGTTATACATATTTTGCTAATCTTGCAGGTGAATAATGCCATCTATCAAACATTTTAGGGAGATCTTCTTTATACGCTGTTGACATTGTGAATTTATTGTTTCTATTCCATAATTTCTGCCGCCTGTCCAAATCTATTGTAGAGCCAAAATCCTTACCCCGAATTATCTTAGTTTCTTTTACTTGTGGGAAGAACGTCTCAAGAGCGGTCACCAGGAGATGGCAAGTGAAGATAGAGAGAAAGCTTCAAGAGGCACAAGGGATTGATAGAACAATAGACGGTAGATGTTGTGTATTGGCTGACTAGTGGTTACTCTAGAGAGGAGGAAGAAAAACCATTACAAATTAAGGAAAAGTTGATTTCAGCTTTCACCTATCAGTTGCAATGAGTTGGGCAGCCTGATGGGACCAAGTATTAAGATCTTAATACAATTGAATGTGTCCAGAAATATTTCACAAGAAGAGTCCTCCACTCCTCTGTTCACAGCAACATATTTAAAAGTCCAATTTCATATCGTTATTACATACTTATGATGATATTTATGCTTATATATCGTATAGTTATTTCATGCTTATGCTTATATATACTGTTGTGATAGATAAATAAATAAATAAATAAATAAATAAATAAATAAATAAATAAATAAATAAATAAATAAATAAATAAAATAATACCTTATGCCACCAGACTCATAATTCTGGGCTTAGGAAATTTAGAACTACGCCACTTTTGGTATGACCTAAGCACAGCTCATAAAATCATCTGCTACAATGTCCTACCTGTCAATGACTACTTCAGCTTCAGCCACAACAAGACACGAGCAAACTCAAGGTAAACCGCTCCAAACTCAATTGCCGCGGTGTGGCTCAGGCTGTAAGAAGCCTGTTATTAAACACAGCTGCCTGCAATTGCTGCAGGTTCTAGTCCCACTAGGCCCAAGGTTGACTCAGCCTTCCATCCTTTATAAGGTAGGTAAAATGAGGACCCAGATTGTTGGGGGGGCAATAAGTTGACTTTGTATATAAATATACAAATAGGATGAGACTATTGCCTTACACAATGTAAGCCGCCCTGAGTCTTCGGAGAAGGGCGGGATATAAATGTAAAAAAAAAAAAAAATACGACTTCAGCAACAGAATGGTCAATGCCTGGAATGCACGACCTGACTCTGTGGTTTCATCCCCAAACCCCCAAAATTTTAACCTTACACTGCCCACAGTTGACCTCACCCCATTCCTAAGAGGTCTGTAAGGGGCGTGCATAAGAGCACCAGCGTGCCTACCGTCCCTGTCCTAATGTTCCCTTTCATTGTATTCATTTTATATATATACATATATTATCTAATACGTACTTGACAAATAAATAAATAAATAATAAATAAAGTGAGAAATGAATAAAGTGATCCAAGTGGATCACCTCAAAGTAATCTGTTTTGTTTTTGTTTTGTTTTTCCCAAAACAAGAATGGTGGCTTTCACACTAGGATAATGCAAAATGGGGGGAAATTGCTCTGCTCTCTTTCTTCCTCTTTTTCTTTGTTAGTTGCCTCTTAGAGCTTTGTTGAGCTCCTCAGAAGAAATAGTTAGAAGAACGGATCCTTTTGGGATCCTCCCGAACCGTTTCCTCCTTCTGGCTTCTTTAAATAGCCCCTGTCCATCCCACTAGAATATGATGCGTCGAAGACAGGAAGAATGGTCTTAATGCCATGGTCTTCTGTAGACCATTCTTCTAGAGAATAGAACAACTACTCATTTAGTGACCGTTTGAAGTTATAACCCGTGGTGGGATTCAGCCAGTTCGCACCTATTCGGGAGAACCGGTTGTTAACTTTCTAAGCAGTTCGGAGAACCGGTTGTTGGATGAAATCTTATTTTGGTTTTGTTTTTCCCACTTTACAGGGCTAATCCTGTAAGGAAGGCAGGAAGGAAACATTCTGATGGTGTTTCTAGCCTAATCTTTATTGCCCTGCTTACAGAAACTGCCTCTCTGGTTAAGCTTTAGTACAGTGTAACAGCTAAGACGAAGTACCCATCGATGTGAGTGACGTTGAGTTGGCCATGCCCACACGGTCACATGACCATCAAGCCACACCTACTCAGCTGGTCATTAGGGCAGAGAACCGGTTGTTAAATTATTTGAATCCCACCACTGGTTACAACCACACTGAACAAAGTGACACACGACCATTTTTCCCACTTACAACCACAGCAGCAGCCCCATGATCAAAATTGGCAACTGGCATGCAGTTATGACGATTGCGTTGTCCCGGGATCATGTGATCTCCTTTTTTTTGTGGCATTCTGACAAGCAAAGTCCACGGGGAAGCCAGATTCCCTTGATCACTGTGTGACTAACTTACCTGCAGTGATTCACTTAACAACTGTAGCCAGAATAACCGTCTCAATTTAGCAATAGAAATCTCGGGCTCAATTGTGGTCATACGTCGAAGACTACCTGTACTGAGGGAGGGGTGTCAGACAGGGTGACAACATGTGAGAGCAATTTACTGGGGGGCTTACATCAGGCAATCTGGCTGGTGTAGGAGATGACCAGGCTGAGCCCGACGGCGGGGTCAAATGCCTCATCAGTCATATGTCCCTTCGTGCCCACAAGAGGTCTAAGTTTGAATTTCTTCCATTATCTCCCATTAATTTCTCTTGACTGTTAGTAGTTCAGATTCTTGTAAAGAACTTAAGCTGACAATAAATCTTTATACACATTCGAACGGCCCGGTCCTGATTTCCCTGGTACTTGACCCGCTGGTCTGTGGATGCTAAGCCCAGTGGTGGGTTTCAAATTTTTTTACTACCGGTTCTGTGGGTGTGGCTTGTTGGGCATGGCATGGCTTGTTGGGCATGGCAGGGGAAGGATACTGTAAAATTTCCATTCCCTCCCCAAAACAGGGGAAGGATACTGTAAAATCTCCATTCCCACCCAACTCCAGGGGAAGGATACTGCAAAATTCCCATTTCCTCCCCATCAGCTGGGACTCAGGAGGCAGAGAATAGATGGGGGTGGGGCCAGTCAGAATTTTTACTACCAGTTCTCCGAACTACTCAAAATTTCCACAACCATTTCTCCAGAACTGGTCAGAACCTCCTGAAACCCACCTCTGGCTAAGCCTACCCAATAAATCTGCCCCTCCTGTCCCTCCACCTTCTGAATTCTGAGCAAAGCATGGTAGCTCAGTGGGATTCTTCCCGGCAGGAGTGAACTCAGAGATCCAATTCGGAAATAATGTAGAACATCATCCAGCATCTCCACGTTTCCTGGGGAGAAGAAGAACTCGCACCCTGGGAGGCAACCGAAGCAATATTTTTCTAACTTGGCATGTCTCATTCGTCCTCGCAAGTCAGTACCCCCTACTTTGGAAAAAGCAGAAAGAAAAATGTTAGTATTAAAACATCCCCCATTGTTCGGCTGCTGGTTTTCTTCCCAAACACGCCCCGATTACCACCAACATCCAAATGAGAAGGAGAGGGGGGGGAAAGAGGAGAAAAGCGAATAAAAGGCATTCTGTAGTCGCACTCAGGCCCTTTTCTCCAGGCCCTTTCGGCTCCCGCGCCAGCTTTTTGAGTCGCCAGACAAAAAAATTTGAAGGCACAAAAAAAGACAGAGAGAGAGAGAAAAAAAACGGAGAAGGCCATTCACCGCCATCTTCTCAATGGCCGACGCCAGGTTCTCACAGCACCCTCCTTTTAAAAACATTTGTCACGGGCCGCCTCACAAAAGGCAAGAGGGAGAAAGAGACAAGGAGGAGAGGAAAGGGGGTGGAAGCGCAGAGGGGAAAGGGTGAAAGGAACAGGTTGGCCCTTTCGAAGCAGAGAAAGGCAAAGGAGAGGAAATAAATAAATAAACAGCCCAGCCATCGGGCAGTCCTTTTTGGAGAAGACTGCTTGGGAAAGACGCATCCCAAACCGAAGCTGAATTTTAAGTTGGGTGGCATACAATTGGCTTGGTTTCCCTCCCACCCCACACCGTTGTCATTTTGGTGTGTCTGTGTGTGTGTGTGTTTGTGTGGAGAGAGGAAGCTGTGTCCTCCAAACAGCCTGATGTTTATTCATGAGGTGTCCCAGCGTTTTCCATTCCCGGTTCATTGTCTTCAGTTATCGATCACGAGCGATCAGGGTGGGAAGCATCTATTGAGCATGGTGAAAACGGCTGGGGGGGGGAGGAGGGCATTAAATGAAGATGTGGAAGGAGGCAAGAAAAGTGGGGGGGACACCAAGATGGAGAGGAGCAGGTGGCATCTGCCTGCTGATCAAACTTCCTTCCTTCCTTCCTTCACCCTGGCTACCACGCGTGTAGTGGCAAAATTCTGTGTTGCTGCAATGACCGCAAGAAAAAAATTGGTTACAGAATTATAGCTGGTAACTTGTGCCAATTTTTTGGGATATCTCTAACAATTTTTGGAAAATTATATTTACTCACATACGTATCGGCTTTCCACTCACGTAAACTAGGGAGTGACCCTAGCTGTTTGAGAACATGTATTTTCTTAACAGGGATGTTATTATCCACTATTAATGTCAATACTACTACTACTAGGACATTGTGGTAGATAATTTTATGTACTATGCTTAGGTCAGACTGAAGTCGGCGTAGTTCTAAGTTGTCTAAGTTTGAAATTTGGAGTCTGGTGGCATAAGATATTTTATTGCGAGCAGAAGAGGTTTTTTTTATTTACATTTATATCCCGCCCTTCTCTGAAGACTCAGGGCGGCTTACAGTGTATAAGGCAATAGTCTCATTCTATTTGTATATTTTACAAAGTCAACTTATTGCCCCCCCAACAATCTGGGTCCTCATTTTACCTACCTTATAAAGGATGGAAGGCTGAGTCAACCTCGGGCCGGGCTTGAACCTGCAGTAATTGCAGGCTGCTGTGTTCTAATAACAGGCTTCTAACAGCCTGAGCTATTACGGCCCTGGTGGAGAAGAGTGGAGGACTCTTCTTGTGAAATATCTCTGGACTCTCTCGATTGTATTTATGTCCGATATGCAGTGCAGGTTCCAGACAGACGAGCTGTATAAGGCAATAGTCTCATTCTATTTGTATATTTTACAAAGTCAACTTATTGCCCCCAACAATCTGGGTCCTCATTTTACCTACCTTATAAAGGATGGAAGGCTGAGTCAACCTCGGGCGGGCTTGAACCTGCAGTAATTGCAGGCTGCTGTGTTCTAATAACAGGCTTCTAACAGCCTGAGCTATTACTGACCTGGTAATGGATCATCTTTGAAGAAATGCCCTTCAGCAACTACTACATATTGAACAAAGATGGCCCGTTCTTCATCGGATGTTGGACTTTTATTGTCTCATGTGTACTTTAAGGCAACACCAGACAATCTTTTGATGACTGGGACTTTTTTTTTTTTGGCAACTTCTGGGGAAATTTCATAAAGCTTTGAAGGACTTCAGGCACCAAAGAGAGGTTGCCATTAAGAGGAGGGGAGTCAACTTATTTTCCAAAGCACCAGAGGGCAGGACAAGAAACAATAGAAACTGATCAAGGAGTGAAGCAACCTGGAATTCAGGAGAAACTTCCTAACAGTGAGGACAATTAACCACTGGAATGGCTTGACTTCAGAAGTTGTGGGTGCTCCATCGCTGGAGATTTTTAAGAAGAGACTGAATAGCCACTTGTCTGAAATGATATAGGGCAGTGTTGATGAACATTTTCAGCACACGATCCATCACCCGTTGCTTTTCCAGGTTCCAACGTGCCAGCCAGCTCATCTTCACACGTGCGGAAATGCTGGAAACAGGAAGAGTGGCCACCCAACGCGCATGCATGCAACGGGAAAATGATATTCTGGATTCGGGCGCACCACCTTTGACTGGCCTCGCCCCAATCTATTCTCTGCCTCCCGAGTCCCAGCTGATAGGAAGGAAATGGGGATTTTGCAGTAACCTTCCCCTGGAGTGGGGTGGGAATGGAGATTTTACAGTATCCTTCCCCTGCCTCGCCCACCAAGCCATGCCACGCCCACCAAGCCACACCCACAGAACCAGTAGTAAAAAAAATGAATCCCACCACTGAGGGGGTTGGACTAAAAGATCTCCAAGATCCCTTCCAGCTTTATTCTGACCGAACTGATCAACTTTTTGATTGATTTGACTGATTTTTCTGGCTAGGTGGATGTCTCCTTCCTTTTTCACCACTTCACGTGCACTTCGTGGAAGAGGAAAACCATCCCAGATAGAAGGCGTGGTACCAGTCTTTGGGCCAGCTACACATTACACCTGTTTCCTCTTTCTACAGGCCTGTTTCCCCCGTTTTCCTTACCACAATTTTTGTACCAGGAGGCGCACTTCACTTGGCTGCGGCATTTAAACATCGTGTGGGTTGTCTCGAAAATCAGAAATAACGAAACATGCTGGATTCACATGCTAAACCCCAAGATATGTCATCGAAGTTAAAACTGACCGCCTTCCACGCATTTTCCAAAAAGGCAGCCTCAAAACCTGGCTCAATTTCTATGTGAACGTAGAAAAGTTTTGAAACTTCTGTTGAATCTTTTTATTTTTCATAATTATTCTTCCGCACCCGTCTTCAGAGAGGCTTAAAATATAAACGACAATGGG